>NW_021319216.1:385659-620084 GCF_001605985.2 Dendrobium catenatum
CTGTAGACTTTCTATTTCCAAAATCATGACAGTGACTTTGGAAATATAATAGGAAACAGATTTGAGGAAATTTGGCTATGAAGCAATGTGAGGAGAAAAAAAATAAATATTAATTAAAGCAAGGGAGGTTACGGGAATGAAGAAGTGAATTAGGGAATTAACTCCTTAATTCCCTATACATAATTTGGCATATGAGGTTGACGGAGTATGGGGGAGCAATTAGGGAGAGAAAGGAATTAAATGTGAATTTCTGCCAAGGTGGAGGTGAGGTTTAAAACTTTCCAAAAATGGAATGACAAATTAAGAAATATTTCAAATTAGTGGATTTGAATTTTGAAACTGCCCAAAATTAAATCACCCAAATTAAGTATGAATTACATCATGAATGAGATTCAATACTTTCCTAAAATAGCTTTCTAATTTAGGAAGCTATTTGAAATTCAAAATTTGAAATTTCAAATGATGAAAAGTAATTTCCTAAATTATTTGAAAACTCTTTAGGTAAGCATTAAGGTGACATTGACTCATTCATGGAGACAAAACAAGAGTGGTCGACGATGGGCTTGGCTCGGTGGGGCGGTGTAGGAGCTAATAGAGAAAAGTAGGTGGCTAGAATCCGGCGGCCAAACGAATTATGGGGAGGAGGAAGAAGATGAATATAACGACAAGGAGCAATAAGAAGGAACAAAAGCAAATAAACAAAATATCAAAGATACAACCGCGAGCTCGGACACATCCTGCGGCTGACGAGTACTACGTTGCCCTCCTCCAAGGGACTTCACGCCACGAGCCCGGACCTATCCTGCGGCTGGTGGAAACTCCGACTCCCTTCCATAGGGATTTCACTAACGTTCTCTCCAAAGAACACAAGTGCAAACAAAATTTTATTAATAATCCATCATACACCTAATACATGAGAAGGGCCTCTATATATAGCCTTAAAAAGAAATTAAAAGACACATTTGCCCCTTGGGCTTACATAAGACAAGAGGGTAAAAAGGGAAATTGCATAATTAAATCAAAATACACTTAATAGACTAAAATAAAATAAAGTGATCTCGGTCGTCGATCTTCAGCTCCTCGGATAGGCATGGACGGTTGGATGTCCGCATCATTCTCCCGGGGTGGAAAAGACTCGACTCCGTCAAGTTCGCATCCCGGGTGAGCAACCATGCTTTGATACCAAACTGATGTAGAACGGGAGCGGATGCTGGCAATAATCTGAAACAATTCCTTTTAGGAAATCTGAAACAGTTCAGATTTTTCTCCCAAAATCTGAGAAATTAGCCGTTGTGGCTGCAAGAATCTGTGGACTGGCAATTGCTGTGGGTAAAACAGCAACTTGGAAGCTTCAGGTTTGCAAACCCAAGGTGAGGTCTTTGGAGAATTTCAGATTTCTGCTAGGAGAGGAAAATTAACTCCAAATTCTTCTACAAAAACTGAATAATTCCTTTAATGGAATCATGAAAATGCTTCAGATTTTATTTTTCTTTTCTCTCAGAAAATCTGAGTGGAATTCCAATTCCCAGTTGTGGGGGAGGAACGCCTTAAGCAGCAAAGAAGTGTCACGTCTTGGGGAAGGATGGCTGAGGAGAGGCGGTGAAACCAGGGAGAAGGTCTGCAGGTTTTGGAGTGGGGGAAAAGGGATTGATTTGTTTCCTGTTTTGAAATTAAGAGGAGGGGAGACGTTGAAACAAAGTAGAAAAAAAAAACTTGCGTAGATTTTCTATTTCCAAAATCAGTGAAGTGATTTGGAAATATAAATAGGAAACAAGATTTGAGGAAATTTGGCTATGAGCAATGTGAGGAGAAAAGGAAATAAATATTAATTAAAGTCAAGAGGAGGTTACAGGAATGAAGAAGTGAATTAGGGAATTAACTCCTAATTCCCTCTAACATAATTTGGCATATGAGGTTGACGTGAGTATGGGGAGCAATTAGGAGAAAGGAATTAAATGTGAATTTCTTCCAGGTGGAGGTGAGGTTTAAAACTTTCCAAAAATGGAATTACAAATTTAGAAAATATTTATCTCTCTCTTTTTTTTTCTACTTTGTTTCCACCGTCTCCCTCCTCCTCTTAATTTCAAACAGGAAACAAATCAATCCATTTTCCCCACTCCAAAACTGCAGACCTTCTCCCTGGTTTCCACCGCCTCTCCCTCAGCCATCCTTCCCCAAGACGAGACACTCTTGCTGCTAAGGCGTTCCTCCCCCACACTGGGAATTGGAATTCCACTCAGATTTCTGAGAGAAAAGAAAAATAAAATCTGAAGCATTTCAGATTCCCTTAAGGAATTATTCAGTTTTTGTGGAAGAAATTTGGAGTTAATTTTCCTCTCCCTAGCAGAAATCTGAAATTCTCCAAAGACCTCACCTTGGGTTTCAAGCAACCTGAAGCTTCCAAGTTGCTGTTTTACCCACAGCAAATTGCTGTCCACAGATTCCTACAGCCACCAATGGCTAATCTCTCAGAATTTGGGAGAAAAATCTGAACTGTTTCAGATTTCCTAAAAGGAATTGTTTCAGATTATTGCCAGCATCCGCTCCCGTTCTACATCATTCGCATGCTTGGTGATGCCCAACATGTTGAAGAGGCTGAGAGAATTGGGATGGATTGGATGGATGTTGAAGCATTGAAGAAAATGAATAAAAAAAGAAGTTTGTTAAAAGGTTGGCTAAGAAGTATCATGCCTTCTTGGCTTCTGAGCATATAATCAAGCAAATTCCTAGTCTTCTTGGTCCAGGTCTCAACAAAGCTGGGAAGTTTCCTACACTTGTTACTCATCAGGAATCCTTGGAATCAAAAGTTAATGAAACTAAGGCTATGGTTAAGTTCCAACTAAAGAAAGTCCTCTATATGGGCGTTGCAGTGGGCAATTGCGGAATGGAAGAGAAGCAGATCTTTCAAAATGCTGAGCTTAGTGTGAATTTCCCTGTTTCTCTTCTGAAGAAAAAATGGCAAAATGTTAAGTGGTTTTATCTGAAGAGCACGATGGGAAAGCCTTACAGAGTCTTCTAAATTATTCTTATTTTTGCCTTGACTGCATTCGCCAATATAGACTTTAAAATAAAATTACAGCTTAGTGTGAATTTCCTTGTTTCAAAATGTTTAGCTCAATTGTAGATTCTGCAATTAAGCTTATCTTATAAAATCCATGTCATTTTGCTATGAGATTTTGCTTTTTGTTGAATATTCTATTTGATTTTAAGCATGATGGATATTGGATAAAATAGCTTAAAAAAACCTTTCCTATTGAAGTCGGGAAATTAAAAGTGTGTACTATTAACAAATTATTCTTAATAAAAAAGTGATATTCATATTTGATCATCTATTAAGATTAATTTATGTTATCTAATATTTAGATATTCCATATTAGTAACATTTCAAGGAATCAATTTTCATGCGTGTTCTGTGAAATTGATTGGAGTTCGATAATTGCAGCACGCTGATATTAATTTTATAGTGTTGGATGAGAAAAAAATGAGATTTTGTTTGGGACTTCTTTTTTACTTTTTTAAAGCTATTTTTTAGCTCAAAAAATTTTTAAACAAAATACAAATGATTTTTTCTTATTTTTTCACCATATTCATTTTATATTAAGAAAGGCCTGAAAATTATGCTTCTTTTAGGAGCATAGCCTTTTTTTTGGGGTTAAAACCCTCAGGGGGGGGGGGGGTCTATACGTTGATTAAGGGAAAAGTTATTAGTCCTTAAAAGATCAAATGCTCTCTAAAGCACAAAAAAGTACATTCACAATAAAATTAAGCTAATGAGCTAATGATCCTATTTAAATTACAAGATATAAAATAAAAAGCAAAAAAGAGGTAAGAAGTCAACCCTCAAAAAATTGCCTCGACAAAATCTTCAATGAATTTAGCACCGATCTTCTACAAAAATGAAAGAAACCAAACCCAAAGACTAAAAACAACAAAACACTGCATGAAAAAGCCAAAACTTACGCACCAGCCAGCATAAGCTTAAATGAACCTAAATCAGCCTGCAAGTAAGCAACGCCACAGCCAACAAATAGAATATAAGAAAGAGAAAAATAGCTCATAAAGCCAACACCAAAGGACCCAAGGAAAGAAAACAAGAAATCAACCAAAGCTTCCAAAAAATAAACCAACACTGAAAGCCAACAAACAAGTGAGCTAATTCTTAGAGTCATTTCCTATTATAGATCTTTTCACAGTATATTTGAAAAGCTGAACCAAGCATTTCTTTTTTTCCTACTCTTTTTACTAACCATGCTAGAAAATCCTTCTTTATCAATTTGCACCACACTAAACTCCAAATCCTTATGAGAATAATTAAGAGGAGCTTCAATTTCTCAATTAGCCAATGATTCACAAGAGTTAAGCAAATCATACTGATCAATCGAATTAACCAAAAGCAATGTAGACTTTCTCAAACCCAAATGTAACAAAGCCTCATCAGAAATAGGGGCACTAGGATTATTCACAATTGGCACTTTATTAGTAGTATCCAGACTCTTAATCATCATGCAAGAACAGAATGTCCCACCGGCTCAAATACTTTGATAGCTGAAAGACCATTTAGAGTAACAATAGAAAAACACATACTGGATAATGGGAGTCGAATCATAAGAATTACCATTCACATTAATATTAGACACCATAAATATAATATCATCTTTAGCATTATTAGTATCCAAAGTGTTTTTAATAATAGGAGGAATAATCGCATAAGGGACAACATATAAAGGAACTAAACATACATTATTATTATGACTTAAACAAGCATTTTCAACATTAACATTAGTCATCGATTTTTGCTTCTAAAAAGAAGAGTCATAGTAGTAATAGACATTTTATTAGAAATATCTAATTTTTTCATCATCACTACAGGGTTAGAGGAACCCAAAGGCTCCCGGACAAAAAACAACAACTTCATGAACATCAAGAACATTAACATATTATCATTAGTAGAAACCGTGCCATCAAAACTAGGCTTAGAGATGCTCAAATGAATCTTATCTAAATGGTGGTGAAGGATATGGCAATTAACTTTAGAGTGATCTAGGGATTTGTAGTGTTCACAAAAGGGCGTAAAAGCCTCCATTTAAACATGTTGAATACCCCCTAGTTTATATGGACCAATCCAAAAAGAATCGGGAAAGTGTTTAGAAACATCCAACTAAACAAGAACATGGACAACATAATGCTGAGATCTCATGCACCAAAGTGCCATTATCGGTTTTAAGCGGGTGGCTAAATAATGAACCCAATCCATGAAGGATAAAAGGAGAAAATAAATAGGGACAGAGGTTAGGGAACAACAACGAGATCAGAATGATCGAAAATTTTGCAATAATATTAAAAAAAGGAGATCACTTTACCAATTTCATGTAACCATTGTTGACAAAGTAAGAGTGGTGAGAAAAAACACCACAATATTTTTTTTAGGGAAAACCCACAGAGGGGCCTACGCGTTAATATAAATAAAAAAATACAAAGTTTTTAGGGGGACGATTAGCTCACTAATGCTCAAAGAGCTACACAAAAATTTAAGGAAAGAAAACCTAAGAGCCGAAAGTCCCATACTACTCCAAAATACAAAATTGCCTAGATACAATTTAAGACGGCACCAAGTAAGCGCCCAAAAGGAAAGAAAGATCCAAATATAATCAATCAACATAATCTTTCTGCCAAAAAAATGACCTCCACACCAGAGTAAGCCTCCAACACACCTGCAAAAAAAAAATAAAACACCAATCCAAAAAGAAAAAACAACAAAGAGAGTGCAAGTACAATTAATACTTAAAATGTTAAGCACATATATGAACGACATAACTAGATTAGGTAATAAACAAAATAATCTTCGAACGAAAATACCCATAGCAGAATTTACCAGAGCCATGATTCAAAAATTCATAAGTAAGTTAGCAGATAAGTAAAAAACTTGACTGATCAACTGGAAAGAGACCAACAACAAATTAGCCTCCGTAAAAAAACCACACACAGGATAGGTTAAAGCACCACGTAGAAACTAGTCCGAATGAACATCACCATTACTCATATAGGTGAAAAGCCAAAACTCTCCAGTAGGCCAACCACTGAAAATTAAATCCCAAAACCTGAGCCACCACCAAAATTGAGTCCAGTCTAGCAAGAATTACTAATTGACATCCAACCAACAACAAGAGATAAGTAACTAGACCAACCAATTAAAATTGATGAACAAGTAAATCCTGAAGAGCATCCAGTAGTAGCCATACCATAAAAAATAAACCCATAATGAAATAGTCATGGCAATAGATAACCACCCAACCATCAGCCAACTAAACAAAACCAAAATGAAAGTAAACTGAGCCAACCAAATCATAAGGAAAGAAAACCACCAGATCTTCCCCAACAACAATACCCGAGGGAACATGATAGAAAAGCTACCAGCATGCTATAAGAATGTCCAGATCACATCAACAAAATACACCAGAAAGAGGGAGCCAGAGAAACCACCAAACTAAAAACCCAATAACAAAAACAAAGAACCCATCAGCCAAGACGAATATAAGGAAATCCAAGTTTGTCCAACTTAACCAAACCTCTCAAGAGAAAAGGTAAGTTAGAACCAACAAATTTTTTATTAGCCTCAAGTTGACACCCAGATTTGGCCAACCAATTCGCACAGGCAATATTGTCTTCCTGATAAACATGAGCAATCATGTAATTAAGGGTAGAAAGGAAATGTTTATTCTTTTAATAATATAGAAATTATGAGGATGGCCTGTAGCCTCATTTTGAATGGTCCGAATTAAAATCAAATCATCCACCTCAATCAACACATTCGTAAACCCCCACCTTTGGCAAATGTCAAGGCCATGGGACAAACCCATAAGTTCAGCAGTAATCACATTACAGAAAAAACACTACTATAATCCAAGTCATTAACTAGTTTAATTAATATTAGCCTAGGGTACAAGAAAATCACAAAGAAATCACCAATGAGTTTGAGATTGAAGAAGAACTTACGGATCGAGTCGAGAATAGGTCTCCGACCAGGAAACTTACCAACCAACGCAAACTCGAAAGAAGCAGTAAGAGTAAGGATTTCCTCTTCAAAAATTCACAAAGATGATAAGCCACGATGAGTTGTGGTTTTAAGAGTTGGGAAACTAGCTGAAAAGGAAATCTCAGACAAAGCATCTAAGAAGGAACGATAATTCTTTTGTCCATTTAAAAAATCTGGGTCATTCAACTAATTAGTTGTCATCCGACCGTAAAGACAGCCATAGGTGACGAAATCTGAAACAAATACTAAAGTCTTTAATTATATCCGTTCTAACAAGCTTTGAACAGTTATTTCAATAATGAAAGTTAAGTATATGAATATGACTTGAGTAGAGTCAACCTTCCCCAGGGGCGGAACCCAATGGGTTCCGGGGGGGCAATTGCCCCCCTCAAAATTTTTTTAATTTTTTTTTATATGGTGTTTTAGATAAATTACCCATTATTTATTTATTTTTTAGTCTTTATTACAACGGTTTTCAGGCAATTGCCTCCCCTAAAAATTTTAAAATACTATGGTCTTTAGGTAATTGCCCCCAACAGGTCGAACCCCGCCAGGGGCACTGCCTCCTTGGACCCAGACATATATGTCTTATAAGTTTGCCCCCTCTGAAAATTAGGGCTGGTTCCGCCCCTGACCTTCCCGTTCTTAATATTTTAAGTTTTCGATGCTTGCAAATCCCATATGATTTGTTGAAGAGACTTATGCTATAAATATATACAAAAAATTCAATTTTTATAAAATCAGGCAATTCAAATTGTCATGAAGGATCATAGTCCAGTGGGGCACCTGCCCCCAGTGCTCCCTCCGCCTCTACGAAGGTGGCAAGATCACGAGAACATAAATGAAATAAACCGAGAAAAATAGAGAAGATGAGATACTAATTGCATCGGTGCATGTTATTCTTTATGAGAAATAATAACAGGCTAGAAAAAAATAAAATTATTTTTGAAAAAAAATCACTTTTAATATTTAAAACAAATAAGTTATTTAAAAAATTACATAAATAAGCAAAATTTAGTATATTTGTAATATATAAAGAAAATAAAAATATCACCTAAATATAATCTAAACTAACCACTCATTCATCCGTGCTAATCACCACGTCGCCACGCACATCATGTTCAGTATTAGCCTAAATCTAAGATTAAATACTCCACATCATTCATCAGCCTATAAATCACATAAATGAACTACTTAGCCCACCCTGTAAATGGGGCCGACTACCGAGTCAGGAGGAAACTGGAAGCTTTGAGAGTTTTTTGTTTCCACCTAAGCCTAGAAAAGTTGAAAGATAGATGGAGAAGCAAGGCGGTGCCCTCCCTCTTTCCTCCTCATCCATAAATGCTCATTGCAATCCTTCTCTTCAAAATCAAGCGAACACTTTTCCAATCTCAAGTCCTTCGCATAATCTAATCTTGTTCAAGAATTAAAAGCTAGATGTTGATAATTAGCGGAGACAAAGTCTTTGAACCCTTATCATTTGACAAATGGGATCCATTAGAGAGCTTCACCACGTTCTCCGACAATGCCATCTATGCTCCCGGCTCCAATTTTGTGACCAAGGTTTCGACCTTCGCCAACTCGCGGTTCGACTGGAATGAGACGCCGGAGGCTCACATCGTTGAGCCCGATCTTCCCGGCGTCAAAAAGGAGGATGTTAAGGTCGAGGTCATGGAAAACAGAGGCCTCCAGATCAGCGGCGAGCGGAAGAGGGAGCAAGAGAGAAGACCCATCGCTGGCATCGAATCGAGCGAGGCAATGATAAGTTCCTCCGCCGATTCCCACTGCGGGAGAACGTGAAGGTAGATCAGGCGACAGCGTCCATGAAGAATGGTCTGCTTAGTGTCGTCTTACCCAAGGAGGTGGTGAAGAAGCCTAACGTGAAGTCTATTGAGATTTCTGGAGAGGATGAATAAGAGAATCTTGTTTGCATCTCAAATAGCCATTGCTCTATGCTTGTTTTGTTGTTGCGAGGGTTATTTGAGTGCTTTGTTCTGTGCACTGTGCGATGTTTGATTTAGGCTTTATTTGGAACGTTTTTTTACTGCTTCTTAAAATAATTTTTTAGTAAAAAATAAAAATTTTTGTGATCTATTAAGAGTGTATTAATAACAAATTATTCGAAATAAATAAGTGATGTTCATCTTTGATCATCTATTATGATAATTTTATGCTATCTAGTCTTTAGATATTCTATATCAGTAACATTTTAAGGATTCAATTTTCATGTGTGTTTGTGAAATTCATCGGAGTTCGATGATATGCAGCATGATGATATTAATTTGATGGTGTTGGATGCAATTAAAAAGTGCTTTGTCTTAAAAATTGCTTTAAAAACAATAAGATGGTATGAGACATGATAATATTTATATATTCTTAGGAATTTATGCTTTGCCTTTGTTTTTTTCATTTTTGTATTAAAAAACTGCTTTAAAAAGTAATAAAAAAGTCATCCCAAAAGAAGCCTTAATCTTCTGTAACATATAAATATGATTATATATTTATGTTGAATTCAAAGTGGTTCAAGAATTAAATTTAATTATTTTGAGAATATCAACAATAGGAAATAAAAAGAGTGTAGAATTCTAAGATGAGCATATATGGGATTTTTATAAAATAAGTTTGTGTATAAAATTTATGGAAATTGTTATGTACCTTCAATTTATAAATTAAATAGGTTCGACTTAAGCATTAGAGAATTCTTTATATTCAAAAAATAAGAGAAGAATTTAATAAATATGTAGCTCGATCGAAATTCTCAATGAAGAAATGGTCAGCAAAGCTTCTTAAGAACTCTCTAATTTGACATGTATTAGTCGAATAATTGAGTAACTAATTAATAGTTTTTTTCTTCAATTAATTATTGATTTTATAGTTAGTTAATTATCATTTTAATTTCACTTCTTTAATTTTATATTCCATTGAAAACCATCTAATATTTTAGGGTCATTAATATTAAAGTAAGGATCTGTTTAGGACGGCTATAACTTTTTGTAAAGCTGATTATAAAATTATTATGGAGAAAATAACTTTAAAAGCTGTTATAGAAAATATTTTTTTGCAAAAAAAAAATCTTAGAAGTAGTCAATAATGACCAAATAGAAATTATGATTGCATTATAAAAATCAAATAAATAATAAAATTATCTCAAATAAAATCTAAGTTGTTTTAAATATATACAAAATATGAAAGTGGTAGCTCTTTATGCTGCATAAATTTAGATGAGAAAAAATCTTTTTTCTGTTTAAGAGCAGCGCCTATCCCTCTCAAGGAGAAAAATGATAGCATTAATAAAATTGAAATAATAAGCTTTCAGCCACGGAAGGGTAAGAAAGTTATGAATACGCTTGATAGTAGATCTTCATTTTTCTTACAATAAAGTATTTTTATTCTGAGTAAAGTATGAGTGGATAATGGTAATAGATTTGCATTTTCTGCTACTGAATCTTTATTTTTAGGAAAGTAAAACTATAAATTTTTTATTGCAATAAATTTTTTTTTGGGTGATTGTGAATAAAATATTAAAGATAAAATATCCCTTGCGGATTATTTGATTAAATTTAGGCATCATTTGGGATGGTTTTCTTGCTGCTTATAAAAGCAACTTTCTACTTAAAAATTTTTATTTTTGTACTAAAAAGCGTTTCTTAAGAAACAGTAAAAAAGCCGTCCCAATGAAGCCTTTAATAGATATTGACGATAGATGTTGCAGTGAAGTTGTATGTTTCTAGTGATCGATTTTTGCTGCTTGTATTTGATGGTTAACTAAGGCGCCGTTTGGGATGGCTTTCTTTCTGCTTCTTAAAATGATTTTTTAGTACAAAAATTAAAACTTATGTATTAAAAGACTGCTTTAAGAAACCGTAAAAAAGCCGTCCCTAACGAAACCTAAGAATTATCAATAATCTAACTCTCACCTTTATTGAAGGTAGAAATTGTGCCATTCAAGTTTTAATATCATTAAGTTTAAAGAGGCTTAAATATAGAGGTAGTTTTATGAACTTTTTAGACATAATAAGGGCTCAAGGATATGCTGGCATCTATTGACCATGTACTTAGCGTTTTCATGCATTAGAAATCCATAATATGGTAGCACTTTGAAAAATATTTAGCAATGGTAGCCCTCATAGTTATACTCTCCAAAGTTTGAATGTAAGCATTATAATTAGGCATCCAAAATTTTCTACCGTAGTTCTTCAACACCTCGGTCTAAAATCCAAGAAATCATTGAGCGCATGGAGACTAAATTTAATACAAGAATATTGTTGCGCATGGAATATTCACGGCGATAGAGAAATATAAAGTTTAAAGTCTTAGCTTTGTATGAAGATCCATCACACAAACAAATAAAAGAGAGGGTATTGTGTTCATAAAAGACACGAGAGTTTTATGTGGAAACCCATAGAAAGGGGGAAAAATCACGGGGCATGGCCCAATTTAAATGAATCCACTAGTGTTTGAAAAGACCATAGTTGGCGGGCATAAAGATCATTATCTAGCGATGGAGGTCAGAATGAGCGTAGTTAGCAGGCGATAAAGGTCAGAAGGATCATAGTTCGTGGGCGACAGATGTTAGAAGGGTTATACTTGGTGGATGATAGTGTTCAAGACTGTTGTCTAACGATGGGGGTTAGAAGGACCGTAGTCGGTGGGCAACAGAGGTAAGAAGGACTATAGTCCACGGGCAACAGAGGTCAGAATGGTCGTAATCTGGTGACGGCTGGTGGATGGGCAGAAGTCCAGCATCAGTTCGTAGCTGAGTGTAAGTCCAACAATAATTGGAAGCAGGGTGGAAGTCCAGTGTTAGTTGGCGAGCTGACAGAAGTCTGGCGTTAGTCGGTTGCCAAACAGAAGTCTGACGACGACGGGCAAAAGTCTGACAATGGACAGAATCTCGACGTCGGGCAGAAGTGTGATGGTAGTTCAAGGACGGGCGATGGTCCGGCGGAAGTCTAGCGATGGATAGTTGTCCGGTGAAAGTTCGGGCGGTGATAAAGGAGGAGCTTGGTGGCAAGAAAAATATCAGATTTCTCTTCCTTCCTCCTCTCTTTCTCCCTTGCTTCAGTCTCCCTTTCATAAGGAATGAGGAATCTATTTATAGTTTTCTTAGAGAGGCATGATCGGTAAATATAAGATAGATTAATGGTAAGTTATGAGTGGTTTGAATGAACGGCCAATATTGATCCCCTTGATCATGCACTGTTTACTAGGCATTTGAATGCCTAAATGATGTCAGATTTCAACGATCTTGGGCTTGTTGGATTAGTCCCGTCGAGCCACTCGATTCAACTATAATCATGTCATGTTTAGAAATCGTTTGATAATCCAAATTTTGGTTTTAACTTTCTAAATGCACTTCGGGTCTTTGATTTGGACCCATTTTATCTCGGATTGAGTCAGAATTTGGTGTTGTTGGGTTCCTATTTTTGAGTCGTTCAGTTTGACTATAAGTTAACTGAAATTAGAATTCAGTTGGTCCTAGATTTGATTTCGGAAGTTTCCAACTTGATTTTGCCTCGAGATTCTTGCCCGATCAAGTTAATTTTTTTTATGATATATCAAATATCATATATTAAAGCATTGGGACACTAAATTGACAACATTTAAGTTGATATTTGACAGGTGGTATGAGTCTATTTTTCCAATTTATGGAAGCTATAAGAATTTGCTCTTTAGACACAAGAATGATATTTTGAATCTTCAGCCATACGGAGAAGCTTGCAAGCTTAAAAGAACTAACACTCACTATATATCGAGAGCCTCATGACAGAAATTTTCACTGACAATAAAATAACCTTTTTTTTTATAATTATCAATATTTGTAGCAACTTGATCAATGTAGAAATAACTAACCAGCCAGCTTTTACTTCCAAACAGCACAGGCCTGACACAAGACAAATAATGCTTCTTTTAACAGCATAGCTTCTTTTCATTACCATTACCAAAAGCTTTCACAAATAGCAAGTACCATAGTTACAGGCAGCACTACAGTTAGACGTATATAATATTTTCTCATTTCTGTATGCATGAATCGCTGGTTCATATCAGCTATGATAAAAGATAGTAAGTTGCTGATGAAGACGAACTTAAAACTTCATAAAGAGCTCTTTACACCCTCAATATAGGTTGTAAGTTCAATAAGAAGCTCATCCAGAAGGTCCTCCTGTAGCATATTCTCCAGTTGTCTTCCAAGAAGCTCCTGATCATCTCCTATATCTGCCCATCTAAGCTCAGTTTGATTTTCTACTGAACTGATTTCTACTTCTTTCATTTTCTTAACCACTCCCTGCCATACTTCCTCAACAAGGCCATCATGAACCATTTTTAATTGCCACCGAGCCTTCGGTTCGATTATATCGGCTAATATAGAATTCGTGAGATCGAATAATAGTTTTCGATCTGACCTGGACCACGAATCAAGCGAAATGTATTTCTTTTCCAGCTTGTCAAACAAGTTTGGGCTGACTGGACATTCAGGTGAGTGACATGCACTAAAGAGCCCATCTAGTTCAGCTTTAAGAATGTCACCATCAATGAGGATGTCAAGTACGTACGAGTAATCTCTCTCCTCTTCGTCTCTAAATGATTGAATTATGCCTGCATACTCAGGGAAGGGCTCTGCTGCTGCATCTTCATCACTGGAGATCATTACTTCCAAATCTTCTGTGTAATTGTTTGCTGACTCTTGCTTGAGTTGCTGAAGCTGCATCCTGAGGTCTGCAAAATAAAATAGTTATAGAACAATTTGGTGCCCATTTCAGTCGATAGAAAAGTGAACAAAGGGGACTAGTTACTATCATTTACCCTGAAGATCTGCACTGATCTTTTCAAAGCAACCAGTACTAAATTCCTCTTCTTCAAATGGGGCCTCCAAAACTGAAACTGGACTTGGTTGATCAGCCTCCTTGTCACTTCCAGGACAAATTGATCCGGATTTATTGCAGTGAGAAGCAGGAAGTTCATCTCCAACATGGTTGATTAATGGCTCCTAAGTGCACATAAAAGATGAATAATGATCAAGAAATGGATTTCAAAGCTAATCATAATTTACCCGAACATTGCAATATAGTATTAAATGAAACATTAATTAATCAGAAACTTGAAGGAGCCAAAACTTTGGAATAATTAGCTAGATATGGAAGTATGAAACCAAGGCCTTAAAGAATACTCAATATTCATCAACTAGACAGTACCCATGAATTATAAGGGATGATAAAAATGAACAAAAATTGTTAATCCTATTGTAAGGCCCCAAAAACATGTTAAAATGATTAAAAATGATCAAATAAAGTTTAAGTTAAATATAAATAAATTTAATTACAATCAAACACAGACATTATATATAAAAAATAAAATAAATACAGTCTTCAATTTCAACTCAAACTAAAAACAATGGAATGCATGATGTGATTGTTAAATATTAATTGATTTTATATTATGAGGTTGTGAGACCTCGTTCCCTTACTGATTTTGGAGGCCGCGGAGCGCTTTTCGTCCGACGCTGCTGTTGGGAAAAGTGAAGATCTCGTGGTAAGGACTCCGAACCCTATTTCTGTTTTCAAAGATATTGAGTTTTGGTCCAATTTTAGTTAGATTATTTCTGAATGTTACCACAATATTGTAAAACTCTATAAATAGAGGTATTATGTGATGTAAAGATTTGGAAAAAATTTAATAAAATCTTAGGTAGTTTTCCTCCAAATTTCTGTCTCTCTCTCTTGCAAGAAGAGCTCAAGAAGAGCTCTCAAAGATCCTCCTAAAATTTCTTAACATTTGATATCAGAGCCTCGTTGAGACGATCGAGGGAGGAAGTAGAAAGTTCTTGTACAAGAAAGAGAGGAGTCACAAACATTGACGCACCCGAAGAAACCAGACATGAGCTGCACGCGGAACAGATTGGATGGGATCAGGCCTTGTGTCGTGCATGAGGTGTGGCATGCGGCCTTGCTTGCGTGAAGAGATCAATTGGACAGGTCGCTTGTGTGTGGAAGACCGGCAATAGGGGTCTATTCAGTTAGGAATTGTTGCAGAAGGATGATCTCTAACAGCGTAGATCCTCCAAGGGCAGATCGAGCCGGGCGAGTTGACCGCGCATGGCAAGGACGACGCAGGGCTCGGGCTGGTGTGCGTGCTGCTCGGTAACGAGAGTCAGACAGAGGGAACCGAAGTCGGGCCGCCCGAATCGAGCGCAAGGAGACCTCGCGAGATGTAGCTATGTAGTAAGGTGCCTGTACAGTTCACGTGTGGAATTCAGGTTGCAGACTGTCGAAAGGCACAGGTCGGGTGCGGTTCTTGCGATTCGTACAACTGCCTCGATTGAGAGGCTTGTATGGAAACGTCGGTCAAGAAATGCCAGAGATGTCTGAGTGAATCTAGACAGATTGGGAGTAGGTGATCAAGACAGGCCAAAGATTCAAAATATTTCTTATTCTTTACTAAAGATCCGTTCAATTGTTTGAGGTGGAGCTGGGTAAATTTGAAAGTTAACCATGCGAAATGCAGGCGACGACGGGCTGAAGGCTGGTTCGGGCGTGGGCTTTGACTCGGGAAAGCAAGGTACAGCCAAGAGGGAGGTGATGCTCGAAAGGTTAGTCGCAGATGGGCAGTACTCATGTGCAGGGAGTGAAGGGCAAGTGCAGGATGATGGGTTTTGCTAGTCAGGCCGGTGATGTGCGCTAGAACAGGCACGGAGAACCTTGCATGCAGGTTTGGTCAGGTTTAAGGAAGGGAGATGAGAACATAACTTTGAAACATGGTTGTTCACACGACTAGAGGTGGTGCTTCAGGATATTTTGGTTGTTGGTGTGTTGGATAATGGATCAAGAAAGAAAAACCAAAGCAGATATCGGATTAAGGGATTTCCTGTGTTTAGGTTTTTTGAGAGTAGGAGTCATTCAAAGGGGAAGGTTTAGGGCTTGTGCCGTCTTGGCTTCTTGAGTGAGGAGGAAAAGAGGTGGTAAAATCTTGAGATTTCTGTGTGTGTGAAGAAGGTGAGCCCTTCTTGTTCTCCTTTATCTAGTTCTTCTTCTTCGAGAAAGACAATCGCAAGGGATTGTTAGTTGGAAGCAAGTTTTAGGCTGTAAGCTCTTTCATTCAAGTTCTTTGAGTTGGGAATGAGAGCAAGAAAGGGCTAGATCTTTATTAACAGTTTCTTTGAGCTTGTGGAAGAAAGAAAATATGGAGAGGTGAAATCTTGGGATTCAGTGTGTGTGAAGAAGGTGAACCTTTCTTGTTCTCCTCTAGCTTGTTCTTCATCTCTAAGAAAAATAATATATTGTGATTGTCGGTTGGAAGCCTGTTGGTACCGTAAGATCTTGTTCCTTAGCTGAATGCTGGAAGTGCATGTATTTTTCTCCTTGTATATTAGGAGATTTTTTTTTGTTAATACATGTTGCTACTCTCGGTTTTGGGGTTACATCCCCTGATTCACCCAATTTATTATTTCCTGCTACTCCTGATTTAAAGATCTAGTTAGATATTAAGAAATGCACTTGTGGTTCTTTGATTATAAATCTAGACCAAGGTGGAGATTGTGAGGTGTTGATCCAATTTTAGTTAGATTATTCCTATATGTTACTACAACATTGTAAAGCTCTATAAATAGAGGCGTTATGCGATGTAAATATTTGAGAAAATTTAATAAAGCTTTAGGTAGCTTTCCTCCTCCAAATTTCTGTCTCGCTCTCTTCTCTCTCCCTCTCTCTCTTGCAAGAAGAGTTCAAGATGAGCTCTCAAAGATCCTCCTAAATTTTCTTAAAACCCAAGAGAGAGAAGAGAAGAGAGAGATGAAAATTTAGAGGAAAACTACCTAAAGCTTTATTAAATTTTTCCCAAATCTTTACATCACATAATGCATCTATTTATAGAGTTTTAAAAAATTGTGATAACATGCAGGAATAATCTAACTAAAATTAGACCAACACTTCACAATCTTCACTTTAGTCCAGATTTACAATAAAAGAACCACATGTGCATCACTCAAAATCTAACTAGATCTTTAAATCAGGAGCAACAAAAAACAATAAATCGGGTGAACCAAGGGACGTATCCCCAAAATCAAGAACAGAAATAGGTATCAACAAATAAAACATCCTAATCTACAAGGAGAAAAAGCAACTGCACTTCTAGCATTCATCTAAGGAACAAGATCTTACGGTACCAACAGGCTTCCAACCGACAATCACGATCTATTATCTTTCTCAGAGATGATGAACAAGCTAGATGAGAACAAGGGTTCATCTTATTCACACACATAGAAATCCCAAGATTTCAACTCCCACATCTTCTCTCTTCCACAAGCCCAAAACAACCATTAACAAAGATCTAGCACTTTCTTGCTCTCACACCCGACTCAAACAACCCGAACAAAATAGCTTACAGCATAAAACTTGATTCCAACTGACAATCCCTTGCGATTGTCTTTCTCGAAGAAGAAGAACTAGATAAAGGAGAACAAGAAGGGTTCGCCTTCTTCAAACTCCCAAGATTTCACCACCTCTCTCTCCTCCCTCTCCATCTCCCTCTCTTGCAAGATGAGCTCAAGAAAGCTCAAAAACTCCTCCATTCTATTCTTAACATATCATACTTAATATTCAAATTTTAAAATAATGATATGTATGGCATATAATTGGCTTTCAAAATTACCTAAATTCAATTCAAAATTATATCACACGGCAGCTATATAGTATGCACCAAGCGTCACCTCTAGGTTCCACATACACTTAGTTTATATATATATATATATATATATATATATATATAATTATTTATATATATATATATATATATATATATATATATAATTAGCATTAGAGAAACCAATTTCCTGCTCAAAAATAGCATAAAGCATATTTTTTTATAGTTGTATTTCTAGATTTACACATTGAAAGAAAGAATAGGACAACATTTTTACAATTGTATCAATTTTATGTCATCATTTCTTTTTGTTGGATAATGAAAATAATTAATGCCCCATTGGAACTTGGAACGTGAGAATACTGAGTTTAATATCACAATATATTATTGTAAATGTAGTAGTGCGGTATTCAGTCACCAGCTTAAAGTTTAAATTGAAAATGGGTTTTGGTCATTTGTGTACTAGTCACAACTTGTTCACGCTTTGGTCAACCCTCTGAAAAATGGTATCAAAGCCAAGATTTTGTGGGTCCAATTGATTGATGCATGGTTCAAGTAGTTGGGCATCCCTTGGTGGTGCAACTTGAGTGACACCACAAAAGTAACAGTTGCAGCTATAGCACAGGGACATTTTTTAGCATTTTTGGCATCTTTTAGTCAAGTTAATTTGTCAAATGGTTTTCCCCCGTAGTGGGATAAAGGATTGTTGTTATTGTTTTGGTGGTGGTGGTGGTTTCCAACTTGTCCGGAAAAATGTGGATTATGAGGAGAATTCGGTGTGAGAGGGGAAGGCTGTTGAGGCATGTGCCGCTATTAGTTTAGTTTCACATTGGATGATAAGAAAATAAATTATTTACGATATACTAGTGTTGATCATCACTTATAAATGTAACTATCTCATGTGGGTTGAAATTGATTTTGAGCAAAGGGGAAGTACCCCAATTTTATTTTTTATGGTTACACTCTTCAACATGCCGCTAGCACCATATCACAGTAAAAGAAAATATGATTGTAAAATTGGAGAAAAAAACAGGTGCTTCAAGTTTTAAAAATCATTTTTTTAAAACTAAGCATTTAATTTTATTTAAAGCACCTTCCAATCAAAGCATGTTCACATAGAAATTTGTGCCTAAGTCAGAACAATAGGTGGACAAGAATGGAATTATAAGAAAGATCATCAAACATAAATCAACAATCTCCAAATGGGGCTCTAAACATTCAAGAATGAAGCATTCGAAACAGGTTTGCTGCAAGAAACATGCTCATACTGGTAGGCTAGAATCTGAAAATTAACAAACCAAACAACACTTAATTTTCGATTACCACTATGAATGGAGGAGATTAAAGAACTCCATAACAATGATGATAATCATAATGATCATAGTGATGATGATGATAAGAAAACACGTGTAAGAAATAAACTGCTATTAATGAAACAGCGAGGGAAAATAACTCTCATGGATTATTGTTATGGCTTAAAAAATTATGAATGCAGTTAGAAGGTATTTTTCCGCTGAGTTTTAGTAAAATTCAAACCAGACGATCAGAAACCCCTAAAAAAAACTAAAAGCTTACCTTCAGTGCAAGCCCATGTTTATCACACTCTGACAATTTCACATTCTTTTCTACATTAGTGAGGTCCTGAAGCTTCTCAAACCCATCTTCTCGATCTGTTAAAGAAGAGTTGTCCGTGTTACTTCGAGAAACTGACAAATTGTCAGCCATATCCCTTGTTTCACCGGTAGAATCATCAGGAAGCTCAAAAGCTGTATGTTTTTCAGAAGCGTGTCTCAAATCATTATTATTTTTGAGTTTTTCTGAACTCACATGAATCTCCCGTTCAATTAATGTATTTTCTTCCCCATCTGAATGATGCTTGTCTTTGTTACTGACATATTTACCGTTTCTGCGTGACTTATTTTTGTGCCTAATGAATTCATCATCGAGAGACACCCAGTTGCTCGTACCTTCTACCTTTTTGTGCATAATTCTATTGACACTTTTGCCTGACCGGTTTCTGGAGTTCCATTGAGAATTTTCACAAATTAAAGATGAAGCTGGAAGAGAATTGGACCTTGGTAGCCTCCTAGAGAAATTATCTTTCCAACCATCCTTACTGCTGATTCCCAAAGGATGATTTTTAAGTTCAGGAAAATCTTGTCTAACCAATTTTCTTTCTGGGGCTTTCTTGACAGCTAATGTATCTAAGGTCATCTTAGATGTTTCATTGTCAGACAAAGCTAACATCTCAGCCAAAGTACTTGATGCTCTGTTTGAGAAGCCCATTTCCTGAAAGTGGTTGGTCAACTTCCACCTTTCTGAGAGGCGTTTTCTAGCCTCCTTAGTGACTGATGACTCGGTTAGAAAAGATGATGAATAATTGGAATTGTTACTAGACGCATAGAGATTAGAAGTCAAGAGAGAAGACTGAGAGTTGTTCCCAGTCATGATGCTTGATGTAGTACATGAACCTCCATCTTTTTCATAGTCATTTAAATTTGGAACCGAAACTTTCTTTCTTTTAGAAGCTGAAGTACTCATTTGTTTGGTAACCTCTTTAGAAATTTCTCTCGATCCCTTTATCTTGCGCCCCATAATTTCTGTAGTGTGATGCAATTTTCTCCGAGCTCTTTCCTCATCAGAAAACTCCGTAATATCATGGACAGGAAATTTTAAATTATGAGCAAGATTATACTGAAGATTATTCAATGAATTTGCTGATGGGATAATTCTTTCTGCCTTCCGAGCTTTATCAAGACTCGGCTTAAGAATGACAATCTGAGTAGGCTGGGCACAATATTCATCTTTATCAGAATGTGTAGATTCTGACAACTTTTTCAGCAGAGAGCACATATGCTCCCTTGATGGGTGACTGTTGCTGTTAGCTGCAAGTTTCCTAAAAGATTGTGAATCATCTTTTTGTAAATTAATACTCCTATCAACATTCTTTTCTGATCCAAAAGATGACTGACAGCTTGCAGTTGGACTATCTTTAGATGCCATTAGAATTAATGGGTGGAAAGCATGTGGAGGGGATGGAGAGCTAGTCAAGTTGTGTTGATGCTTTGAAGGTTCTTTAAGAAATGGCAAGTAAATGTCCCTATTGAGATCTAGGTCCTCCTCTGAATCAACCAGCTCTTTAGATCTCTGAGGTATTCCACCAGTTGAAAGGCTAGTTGCGTCAATGAAGTGATGTCCTATGAACACCTTATCAATTTCACGCTGTCTCAAGCTAGCTGTTCCTTTCTTAACTGTCCGATCTTTCTGCTTCTCAACCTTTGGCACTTGCACAACCTCATAGACATCTTTAAACTCTTGCTGCTCGTCATAGCTCGACTGAAGTGAACAGTCATGAGTGGTGATCTTTTCTTGAAAGTCATTGGACAGCGCATTCTTTGAAGAGCTTCTCACTTCTTTCAATGGCTTTACAGTCCCAGGGGAAGGCAGTGCATCAAGGCCCATAAGCCGGGCAATCAAACTTGGTGATGACCTCTTTATGTGCTTTTTCCTTGACATCTCTTCATCTATCAATGCTTTAATTGGCATTCCATTGGCCTTCTTAGAATAATTCCTCTTGAACTCAAGGGTTATCTGGTACCAAAAAAAAAGAAGAAAATCAATATTAGCTGCTTTGTAGATAGCACAACATGCTTTTTATTTTGAAAAAAAAAAAGAGTGGAAGTATAAATAAAATGGTTTTAAAAAGATGGCAGAAAAAAAAAACCCAGTAGGTAAACTTACTGAATTTGTCTCTTCAGGTGAGCCACATTCACAATTCGAATCATATTCTGTCCTCAACAACTTGATCCGGCTCTTGGAATGAGCATTTGCTGAAATAAAGCAAATTATTTCATACAAAAACTCCTGAAACTTCTTCAGAACCAACCATGAGTAATGGAAAATTAGTTTTTTGATGTCATTTACGTGCTTAATTTCTGATTATTAGTCTAAAGAGCTCATTGGAAACTTAGGCTTCGTTTGGGACGGCTTTTTTATTGCTTTCTAAAATGGAGTTTTAGTACAAAATTTTTTATTTTTGTAATAAAACTCCATTTTAAATAGCAGTAAAAAAGCCGTCCCAAACAAAGCCTTAGATAGAAAAATGTGCACTGCTTCTATAGCAAATTAATTTCTGAAACTTCGAAGAAAAAAACAACAAGAACATTTTTGGGAGTGTTCATAGCAAAAGCTTATCAGCATCATTAGCAGTTAATATGTCTTAGACAAATTCACATCAGACTATGTTGGCTTTCTCAAACAAAAGGACTAATCAAATTACCATACATGATGAAAGCCAAGGAATTTCGAGTTAACAATATCCCAAACTAATCCCATCTACCAAAATAAATTTCAACTCAAATAGCAAAAAAAGGAAATTAAACTACTTGAAATTCCCGCATAACATGACCGTGCTCTTTAATCGAACAAAATAAATTGCGACTGTAAAAGTACTTCCATCAACTTGGCGGAAGTCTTAAATATAATTGATGAAAGCAGATGAGAATTGGATGATTCATCAATGCAAACTTCATATGGGTACAGAATTATCCTAATCTTATTGATCCTTAGAAAATGGCAAGAAAAGAAAAACCCAAATCGACTTTAATAGAGTACTAAGCTATACACGAGCTTAATAAGAGCAGAACAAACTCAAGAAAAGTTAAGTACAGAAACCCGTAACGAAAATGAACAACCGCGCGACCAGAAGAGTTCAAGAGCGACAGAAACAAAGCACATGTCACGCTATAGCTGCTCTTTGGTAAAAATTAAAAATAATAATAAAAAAAAGTGTTTGAAGCGCGAAGGAATGTTTTCTTCACATCATGTGAGCAATATTGAGCATAATTAACCAAATCTCATATTTATTTAACTTTCCTACACCAAATTTTGTCAGTATGGCAGGAAATAGGAATAAATTAAAAAACAAAATCCTAGCTAAACCTCTCACTCAAGAAAAGCTGAGAATCCCAGATATACGTCTGATATAACGCACCGTAAAATTTTAAATTCATAACTAGGCATCACGAGCTCCAAATTATATGAAGAACCAACGAAAACCCTACATTCCATCATTCTGGCCCAAGAATCAATTCCCCACAGAAGCCAAAAAGGAAAGGAAACAACATGAGACAAACCTTCGGCAAGAGTACTGCCGGCAGACGGCGAATCGGGCCTCGCAACAGAAGCCCTGCGATGCTTCTCTCTACTCCGCGATAGGTGCATCTCTCTCCAGCGCAAAGCCCGAATACTCTATCCAGAGCTCGCCCCCACGCGAAGCTCGAAGAGAAGAGAATTGCACTTTAGCAGAGAAGAAAGAGTCCGGCGTGGAGAAGGTAAAAATGGAGAAAGATCCAGAGAAGGAAATGAAAGGGAGATCGATCAATAGTAGGCAGATGCATTAAATGAGGGCGTTGCAAGCAGACGTGAGAAGCAAACGGCACACATTCGCTCTCTCTCTCGGTTCTTTCCTTTCCTTTCTCTCTCTTGCCTCGGCGTGGAGTTAAGCTGCGAGGCAGAAGGTTTTTGAATTCGAAATGGCGAAGTGAGGACTGAGAGACCCTTTTCTCGGGTCGGGACTCGGGAGGATTATACCGCACGCGACGGGGTAGTTTAGTAAAATAGGGTAGAGAGGGAGGGTAAATATTTACTGGAGGAAGCCGAGGCGAGAAGAAAAGACAAGTGGGAGAGAGCGAGTGGGGCCCAGTCACGGAAAACGCGGGTGGGGTCGGTTTTGCTGCGGGTGCACGCCATCCGGCAGGGGAGTTGGTCGCGTCGTGTTGCGGAGGTCGGGATCTTTTGTCAATTTCCGGATTTATTTTTAATTTTGATTTCATTTGTTTATTTTCAATTTACCCAAAAAAATCATTTGTTTATTTTAAATAAAATAGTTTAAAGTATATATTGAAATATGATTTTAATAAAAATATTTAATTTTGACTTATACTTTGTAAGATATGAATTTATTTGTTGGGGTGAGTGTGTGGCGCAGTGGTTGATGGCAAGTAATTCCTCCCACTAATCCCAACTAGAGGTGTCAAAAATTGACACGAACCGAAACATGACTCAAACCCGACCCGAAAAAATCTGGGTTCGGGTTCAATTTTTTGACCTGTTTAAAAAAATGGGTCGGGTTCGGGTTGACCCGAAAATCCGAAATCAACCATAAATTAACTCCGGTCCAGCTCCAGAAACATGTGACATATCCCGCCCTCACGCGACTCTCACGATGTCATGCGGTCACGCCCAAGCCTAGCCATCTCTACAATCTGCACGCAGGCATGGGGACACACCAGCAAGAGGCAACACGGCAGGCCGCAGTGATACGCCGCCTCGTCTCCTCGGTCGGGCCTCAAGAGGCAACGCAGGGCGCGGCATGCAACACGCGGCATGTAGGCACCTGGCTATAGTCCGCCTTGGCCTCGCAACCCTCGCCTTCACACGCCTCGGCCTCGCGACCCACAATTTTCATGTCGAGTCGTGTCAACCCGACAACCCGACGGGTCGTATCCAGTTTGCAGTTTCTAACATGTTTGCAAAAACGGGTCGGATTCGAGTCATGTCAAATAGGATCGAGTCAATTCTGAGTTCGACCCGAACCTTACCCGTTGACTTGAATTGACACCCCTAACCTCAGCTCGTCCCATAAATTGCCCAAAAAAAAAATTTTGTTTGTGTATAGCATAAGAAAAGTAGAGCACCCTAAATCTCAAACAAATAGAAATCTCCCTATTGATCCAAGAGACCACTTTCCATAAATTGTTTGCTTGGTTTGAATAGTGCTCAGTACATCTTATTTATACATGAAAAAAGCCAAAAAGAAATGCAAAGTACATCTTAATTAATTTGCTAAACCTCCATACTAGTTCATTACTAGAGAAGAAAGAAAAGGAAGAGGAGAGGAGAAGAAGAATCGTGAAAGAATAGAGAGAGGGATTCAGAGGCCAAGAAGTTGAAAGAGTCGATCAAGCCACTTAAGGATTTCATTGAGCACGAGCTAGAATCCTGAACTTCTACCTCTGGTTTTAATTTCAGTAAGTTTATAAAAAGTTATGAATTAAAATTATTTTCTTCGGGATTTCTAACATTTTCATTTTGTAACTTTAATATATTATTGTATGCTTTATCATGAACACGCTGACTATAAGAAGTAGGATTTTAATCGGTTTGGTTTTCCCTATGTTGATTTATACGTGTATAAATAAATGAGGCATCTTTAACTTTCTTACCAGTTATAATTGAAATAAAAAATGTCTAGTGAGTAGGTTTTTATACATGTAATGTGGCTTACTATGATAATTTTGGTAATTCATGCATCATCACAATTATATGTTAATGTTATAATAAGATACTATTGCATTTAATTAATTTGTATAATTCATGGCATGGAATTAGTGGAGTTCTAAGGATATAAGGGCTCTATAAGCCATGTCTGACCTCATTTTCCTTGTGTGAATGTGAGAGGGATTCTAGGCCGACTTGCTGAAAACGAGGGTGGGAGGTTATTCTATTCTGTTACCGCCCCACCTATTGTATGCGAGTGTGGGAGATTAAAGGGTGTTATAAGTAGAAGTCGAATTATAAGCATACATCAAGACGCATGCATTATACTCATGCATTGCATAACTTATTAATCTAATAATTAAAGTAAAAATTATATTTTGAGTTGGTTATGGTAGATTCTAATGTTTCTAAATGAATTTTGATGAAATAAGATAGTCAAATGGAAGAAATATTCTAACACCAAGTATTCTTTAACACCTCTAATGCTCTATAAAAGTAATAAGATTATGTGGAAGTACAAGTAGTTGTTTCAAATCCAAGTATATCTTAATAATTACTTATGATAGTATATGGCTTTTTTATATATCATTGATGAATTGTTAAAATTTTAAAATAGATATTGATATATGTGATGGGTTGATGATATAAGTCTACTGAACTTGTTATGCTCATCTTATGATATTCTCTGAAGTTTTAGAAAAAGGAAAAGGCCTAGTGGAGTGAGAGAAATGTAGAGCCAAGATCAACCAAATCAAAATAGCTAAGGTATTCTTTTATAATCCATTATTAATTTTTTCGATGTTTAGATTTTATAAGTGCTAGATTATTGTAGATCTTTTTTTAAGAATGAAATGAAATGATATTTTTATTGGTATTATCATTTGGGATTTAATAGATATCTTTGGTTTATTATGTTGTGGTTAAGTTGAAGTTTAGGATTAGACATTCATTTCTTCCATTAGATCCTAAGGTATTACTTTCTCTATGAGGGATATTAGTACATTAACACTCAACAATTCTGTGGTCATAATCGTAATGTAGGTATAGAAGTTTCTCTTTTATCTCTTCTTAGTTAGCTTCTACATTAGGCGAAGCAACTTGAAGTAATCTATTATCAAAATCACAAACACGATTATAAATATTTGTTGAGCCAAAAAAAAATGAACGTTGCCAATTTATGGCATGTGCATGGTGTACAAGAAAGGCTAAGATTTTATGTCTATTCCACTTGAATGGGCATTTCAAATAAAAAGTTAGATTTCATTTGTGGCATTTCCCTAGTTATCTTTGATGAGGCATCAATTTTTTCCCTTTTTTGAAGAAAGAGTTAAAAGATTCTTATTTGAGTTGTCATAACTCAAATAGTCTTTATACATTGTTACAATCAATCAATCAATAAACATTTACAAATAATAAAGAAATAACATTGATCGACATAAGAGAGTCAATGTGGTTTGGTCTTATGACGTCCTACATCCACTATATAAGGGTAAAAGGTTACTTTGAAAAAAGAACACGATTACAAAGTATTTAGACCAAGTAGATTCATTGCTACTCTATTGAATAGATTTAGAAATGCAAATTCATTTGGATTTTCAATTATCGATGAAAAATTATTGATTCAATATGCTAATAAGAATATGTAGGTAAAACAAAATCTTATAATAGAAAATTATTTCTCCTTCGAGTCTCATTTTCATATGCATCAATGAAGTCTTCATGCCTCTTATAAAATCCTAAATAGAGGATATACCGGTAAAATATAAGTGAACGGTCTCCAATTACATGTCTTCTAATATTGGACAATAAACATCCATATACATAGATGCCAAATAAACAGACATTAAATGACTTTGGATTATTCATTTATTTGATGATAAAATTGGAACATTTGATCTTCTTATTATTATTTTTTAAAAATTTTCTAACAATTTATTCTATTTAAAGTCTAAACCATATTGCCTTTACTTTTATTGAACAATGATTTTATTTGATAAAGTTAGGTTGTTATTACTTAGGACTATTTTTTTCTTTTAATTAGATAAATTATATTTAAATAAGTTGATAAATTTATTAAACTTATCATTTAATTAAATGTAACTATATATTAATATTCATTCCAAATCATACATATCTTACTAAAAATGGTAATTTCACTTTTACTTTGAAAATTAAATAAAAATGAATGATAATATTTTCTTAAATATATTTTTTTATGCAATGAACCTTTAGGTGAAATAAAATAAATTTGTATTTATTGCCAATATAGAGAAACTATTTTTTCTATTGTATAATTTACAATAGTGAAATGAATGAGCTAGTTGAATGTGCTTTGCCAAACTATTTTTTCTGGTGGCAGTCGGTAGTCGATGGGAGGTCTGACGTCGATCAGCAAATGAGCTCCGACAATGGCCTACGGCCAATTGGTGGTCCGGCGATGATCCAGCAGCGATCGGTGGCCAGGCGGTGGTCTGACGGAGGTCAGTGGATGAGCAATGGTCTAACGATGATAGACGGCTGGATGGTGGTCCGACGACAGTAGACATAAAATATTAAATTTTTAGGTGTCACATATGTAAAAAAATATAATGGAAAGTGATATGTATGTAAATCCCCATAATTTTTTTTGCCTTTTTCAAAAATTATCTCACAAATATTTTGAAATTCTTTCCTATAGTGCTCATCATTTTTATCCTTGAATTTTACTTTTTACAACATTAAAAAAACGGACTCTTTTTGTAGTAAGAGAGGACAAATGAAGCCCACAAGAAAATAGTTCTTTATAGTGCTGCTATTCTGCCGACTTTTTTGTCCGGTTTTACGTTTATTGACAATGACGGTAAATAATATTAAATTTTCGGGCATATATTAATTTACACGGACAAAATGTCTTGTTTAGAATCAGCTGCACACTTTTCCTCCTTCAAATTACTAATGGATTTTTTTTTTTTTTTCTTTTTTTGAAGAATTATATGTATAATTTTTTATCACTTTTAGTTCAATTTTATTTAAATATTTAATAAAAAATAAATATTTAAATATAAAAATTTATTATTAAATAATAATTTAGTTGATTTAAATGATTTGGCGACGACAATAAAGGCAATACTGGCAAGATGATAAGAGTAATGTTTGTGATATTTATTTTTAAAATATTTAAAATAGCAAAAATTATAATATATTTGCAAAAACAAAATAAAAATTTTTAAGCATAACTTTTTTTGAACTTGTGACTATGCTATTTTAAGCTCTATTTAACTCGTAGAAATTAATTTATTAAAATTCTTTTGATTTACTGAAAAATAAATATTTTAAGAATAAATAAACAAATAATAAGTAATTTAGGGAGAGCCCGTTTCATTTATATAAGAACAAAATTATAATAGTGTGAAGGTTAGAAAATTCAACTTCCATGACAAGAATATAATGATATATAGAGCTGCATGAAAAAAGACAAATCTTGGTCCCAACAGAAAAAAAAAAATCTGATAACTCCATATCAAAACTGCAGTAGTTGTTTGATGTTATCAAAGGCCTTTAGAAAAATTGCCTGTTTAATTTTGCTATAAATGGTCGGAGTGCTATCCAGATTTGCATAGTATTTTCTCTTTCTTTTGCTCCAAATAAAATAAATTGCACTGCAAATTGTAAAGTAATTGAAATTTTTCGCATTGAGAACTAATATGTGGAAACTCTTCTATATATTGAAATAATTCCTGTGAATTGGGTCTTAACAAAAATGAAATGGGCAGAAATAGCAGTGTAAGTGAAATCACACTCAAAGAACATGTGCTTATGACTCTCAGGCACAGTGTGATAAAAATAGCATCAGCTGCATTGAGAACTAATATGTGGAAACTCTTCTATATATTGAAATAATTCCTGTGAATTGGGTCTTAACAAAAATCAACTTGGGCATGGAAAAAGGACATAAATAGCAGTATAAGTGAAATCACACTCAAAGAACATGTGCTTATGAATCTCAGCCTCTCAGGCACAGTGTGATAAAAATAACATCAGCTAGGAATGTGAATGTTGCATTTTATAAGAGAATTAGCAGTTTTTAAGCCCCTCTAGAACAACCATATAGGCAAAAGATGAAAATGTAATTCAAAACATTTTTGCCAAATGAACTTATACAAAGTAAAATGTAATTCAAAACATTTTTGTCAAATGAACTTATACAAAGTAAAATGTAATTCAAAACATTTTTTCCAAAAGTGGGGTTGATCATTCCCTCTATAGTTCAAAATGTTGTTGTAGATAACGTGACTTAGAGTGACAAAAATAGCAATTTGGACATGAGATGGGTCCCTGTGATGGATTTTCCAAGTTTTGTTCATGATAATCGAGCAAATATGGGAAGAAGAAGAATATCCCCCTCCTAATATTTCATTAATAGATTTTCCATCGCATTAGGGGTCCAAAGGAGGGATGGGTTGGAGTTAGGGGTGACTTTAAAGCAAATGACATCTCTAATCCTAGAGGAAACATTGCATAAGAGTTTACAAAATTTAGAGGCTTTATGAGTGGCAGGTTTCCAAGGGGAGACATATTTGAATTTGCACTAGTTAGCAAGGGAGTTTTCATAATTGTATAAATGCTAAAGTAGAGAGCAACAATAAAAATGGTATAAGGATTGGTTAGAAGGGATGCCCAGACCTCCCAAATTCTTGGGATGACATGTATTTTTTCAAGAAATTAGTTGCAACTTCTTAACATTGAAATCACCAAGATTTGAAATCTAGATCAAACTTTATTAATGTGTTTATTGTAGGCTTTATGTAAAGTAGAACCATGAATCCAGTAAGCTAAAGTGTTCCATATTGTAACCATAAAAATTGAGTTCTACCAGCAAAGGATAGAAGTTAGCCTTCTGGCCATCAAGAAGACGAAATTCTATTCATAAGTGGCTAAAAAAATGGGCACATATAATTTTTTGGTTGAAATAAGCAAGACAGGGTACTTTAGCAAAATTATAAGCTAATCCTAAGTTAAGAATATCACATATAGCAGAAGCTGAGGAAGTATTTTTTTTAGAAGAGAATATCACTCTTGGTACAAATAATTTTTAGGCCTGAGCAAGAGCTAAATAAGGTGATAATGTGCTTAAGGGAAGTGGCATTTTCCAATGAAGCTTTACTAAAAACTAGCATGCTATCAATATATGGGAGGTGAGTGAAAACATTTCCCACCAATAGTAATATCAACAAGAAAATGCTCATACCCAAGAGATTCCAATATAGTAGAAAGCGCATCAATAAAAACACAGAAAAGAAATGGGGATAGGGGGCACCCCTCTCTCAAGCTTTGTAGAACAAAAAAACTATGAAGAGCACCACTGATACACATTGAGAAAAAAACTTCATCAACGCAACCTTTGATCCAAGAAATAAATGCAGAGGGGAACCCATTTTGCTCTAGCCTTGCCATTAAGAATTTTCTATAAATCGTGTTGAATGACTTATGTATATCAAATTTGGCACAAATTTTTTTTTTTTCTCTCACAAGCATCAAATTCTCCCAAAATTTCAAAGGCAGTTAATATATTATCTGTAGAGATGCGCTTGTGTATGAAGCCAGCTTGGCTAAGATGGATAATATAAGGCATGATAGGCTTCATTCTATTAGCCAAAATCTTTGCAATAATTTTATAGAAAACATTACAAAGGGATATAGACCTAAAATCATTTATGTTAGAGGCATGAAAGATTTTTGGAATTAAAACAATTGTTATTTCTTTGGCTCTCTTAAGCATAAGATTGGTTAGGAAGAAGTTTTTCATGACACAACAAGCTCGCAGACCAATAATTTCCCAGGAAAATTTATAAAATTCAAAGGTAAATCCATCAAGACTAGGGGATGATGGGGCTATGAAAATCACATCCTTAATTTTAGCATCATACATAGGTGCAATCAAAGAAGAAGGTGCATTGGGATGGTGTTTCTAGCAAGAAAAGAGTGTATAGTGGGTTGGGCATGGTTGTTGTGTTGAAGGGGTTTTTAAGATGCTAGATAATAGCATTAGGGATGTTAGTGTGTGAAATGAAGTATCCAGTAGATGTTAAGATATCTTTAATTATGTTCCCATTATTCCCTATACACATCCTTGCATACAAGAATTTGAGGTCATATTCCCCATTAGAAAGCCATCTAGATTTAGATTATCGAATATGTCAAGAAGCCCATGAAGGATAGTGCGAGATTAAGATAGAACTAGTCTCATTCAAATAGGCATTAATAGAGGCATCAAAAGGATTTGTTTGAATCTGTTGCAAGTAAGAATATTGAAGGGCTTGCAGATCTCTAATGAAGCTAGTGATAAAAGTGGACGAGGTCTAGTTCTTCTTTTTTAAAGCATTCTTTAGCTTTTGAAGCTTACAGTAGAAGGGTGAAATATGACTACCACTCAGATTATCAACAAAATATTGAGATGGTATAAGTCCATAAATCATCCATTTTAGTCCAATAATTTTTAAACATAAATATATGAATATTGGGAGCATGAGGCCAGTTAAGCAGAACCAAAAGGGAATAGTTTGAGCTTCCTAGATTTTTAATTTTATAATAAGAAGACGGGAAAGTATCCAGCCAGTAGTCATTCACCAAGGCTCTATACAACTTTTTATTGGTAGGACTATCAGTTCTCTGATTATGTTAGATAAATTAATGACCCGTAGATGCAAGGTCATGAACACCAGTATTGAAGATCAAATTATTGAAATCCCACATTTTGCTAAAGTGGATAGGGATCCCACCAACATTTTTCATGACCATACCGACAACAATTGAAGTCGCCAATAATAGGCCAGAGCATAGAGATTCTACTAACAATATTCAAAATCTCTTGCCAAAGAAATCACCTCTTATCATAAGAGTTAGATGCATAAACAACATTATGTTGACATATTATCAAAGAGCCAATATAGATAGATCCATGAATAAGCTGGGAAGAAGTGGAAGGGGCAATGAATGAAATATTATCTGAAATCTATTTTAGCCAAATTCTTCCAAGTGAAGAGAGAATAAAATTATCAAAATAACCCATTTGAAAAACTCTATTTTCAAGAGAAAAACATTGGGTCGGCAACAACCGAATTAAGAATTTCATCTTCCAATATGCATAATATATCAAGCTAATGGGCGTGAACCAATTCCTTATAGTTTATGATGCCTCACAATCTAATTTTGAAAAGTTATTTTTTAATATTTTAATAAATAACAACATGAGCTATCTAATATCATCTATCAATAATAAACAGTGAAAATAAATTATATGATTCAAAACACCAATGTACACAACTGTATTCATTTTTAAAAATTAAATACAATAATTAAGATCTACACAATCATATCATACTACTGTATCCTAAATAATAAAAACTTGAACTTGAAGGATCCTGACAAATATCTCGCTCATGTTCCCCTACCTTGATTTGAAATTATTTAATCATATATAATGAGCACACAAGTCCAATAAGCAACCAAATTCTATAACTAAACTAAAAAACATGATAAATGAATAATATGCATGCCAACAATCAAATTATAATAGTATTCATATGATCATTGAATCAATGTAGAAATAATAAAACTCACATACAATAGCCGTAAAGTTTATAAAATAGTAAAACAGTACATCATAGAAACTAAATATCAGTACGTGTGTCTAATCATTAAAGCAATTATTGAATAAATACTATCAATCAGTAAAGAAAGTGTATAAAATAGTAAAATCAAAGTATCAATAAAGATTATCAAAATCATATCAATATAGGAGTGTACACACTGAGCCAACTACCAACTACCGATTACTAATTACTGAAAAAATATGTTATAACTCTTAGCCTATCAACACAGTAATAACTCCTTATAACTCCCAATCAATATTATGTTAATCAATAAAGGATAGCAACCAACAACAACATTTAAAGAAAAGTATGTCGGTCCATCATCTTGTATAGGTCAATCAATACTCAACTAACGGGCCAAGCAGTATTTACTTATCTTTTACGCACATATTATTATCACAATACTATAACAGTAATAATGATCAGCTATTAATCAATCACATGTCCACATTCATTTCTAATGTAGTGCAATAAAATATAATTGAGTTTAATTCAGAAAGTGCTAAAATGTCCTAATCGCAGATAACAAAAAATCTTACTGTGCAACAATTCACATTTTTAAAAATTAACCAAATTACTATGGATTGTATATAACATTATTCTGAAGCTTTTATTGAACTAAAGCATTATTTTAGATGTCAAAATAAATTTCAGAGTATGAAAAAATCTCTGCTTTTTAAAATTCACCCAGCAAAAAATCTTGAATAAATACTCAAAACATTCATAATCTTGATTTCTAAAACATATAAAAAAATTATGCGGTGAAAGTTTTACAAATAAAAAATTATATTTATTTTTTGGTAACAAAAATATTAATTTAATCTTAAAAATATTCAAAATACAAAATTATTAAAATCAGAAATGAGTTAAAGGTTCCTTATTACAGGGAGATGAGTAAATCTCCAAACAGAACTGATAGCCAAAAATCTCTCCATGATCTCCAATATAAGTTTATTCTCTCTCCTCACTTTTCTCTCTTAATTTTTTTTATGGCTTCTTGGTTTGGCCAAATGGGTGAGAGAAATGGCTTTAAGAGATGAGTGTTTTAAGATATTTATAACAACATAATAATATAATATAATATAATTATATAATTTAATTACTTTTTGTATAAAATTAATATAAATTCTTTGAAATTTGGAGGTAGAAGAGGATGCCTTCTTGGCATTTTTGTTCCTGGTGACTTTAAGGGGTTGGGAAGATGGATGTTAGGGAACAACCTCCTTAGCTTTATTAGGTTTATCATTATGATGCTAGAAGTTAGCTTCTTGCAAAGCAGTAAACTTATTATGTGACAGGAAAAGATTAGTTTCTTTCTAAGGGAATATAGGAATAGTGTTAGATGTAGACTATTCCTTACAAGGGAAGTTGAGGTTAGGGATGGGTTTTTTATCTAGGATAAAGGATGGGAGAGGTGGCTATTGTGAAGCAATGGGGTTAGGTTCAATGGTGGTAAATGTAAACTTATGAGGTTTTAGAGCTGGGGGATGTTTAGCAGGAGGAGGTAAGGGCTTAAGATGAGGAATTAAGGGGTGGTTTAGTATTTGGAGGTTTTGAGGGTTCAACGAGGCTTACAACTTGTGCTTCAACCATGTGGTCTAACATTAACTTGAGGTTGTCAGAGGGATTTTATGTGACATAGGTTGGAAGGATGGACAAGAGAACCACATCTCTCATAAGGCGAAGGCTTCCAGTAGTATTGAACTTTCAAGACTGAGCGTTCCCCAGCCACCAAGATAGTGATTTCATTAAGAAGTTTGGACTTGCTTGACACTTAGATATAAACCCTAGAAAGTTTCAGTCGAGTTTTTTGAGAATTGTAACTGAATCTATAGCAAGAGGGGTACCTATAAAGCAAGTTATTTTTGAAATCTCTTCTAGGTTCTAACAAGGGAAGAACGTGGATTTTTAGTCATATAGAAGTATTAGGGCTATTAAACGAGGGAGGAGATGGTGGGAAGAGGAGGCCTATAGAGCAACCAAAGGCATCCAGAGAGAAGATCTTAATCAGTTCCAGATGGTGGTATCATGTCAATTGAATTTTAAGCATAAACTTTCCTTTTTTGTAATAGGATAATACATCCATTTTTCTTTAGATGATAAGAAAACTAAAAAAGCCTCAATTAATTTGTCTAGTGGTTGACAGTTTTTGCTCAGTATTTGCTCTCATCATAAAATAATAAGTTTGATAACTTTTATATATATATTATGTATGTGTGAAAGAATTTGTGATTAAATTTGTTCAAATTTTTTCTTACTTCCCCTACGTAAAAAACTAGAAAGGTGAAGTAATGTTTTAGATGATAAGAAGATTAGATGCATGGTTTAGTGATGATGATTTCGATACTAGATTAATCAATTTTGAATTATGGACTTATACATATTTTTCTTTTATAAGTAGGACTAAATATATATTATTTGTTATGTTGGAGTTAGAATATCTTTAAACTCTAACTAGGAGTATAATTGAGTCAAGTCAAGTCATGCTTGACTCACAATAAACTCGAGCTCGGCTCATTACTATGAAATCGGTTTAAATTTGAGCCTGAGTTTGATTCATCCATTTATTCCTGAGTTCAAGCTTAATTAAAGAGGAAGTCATGACGGGGGCTCGCTCAAAAAGGATCGATTATACAAGCTACTTGCAATGGAAGAGGAAGTTACTTTGGTATCTGGCTTGGGAAGATATTTTGACCATACCAGTGATTAAAAAAGAAGAGAAAGTCATTGTGAGTGCTCACTGGCAGAGGATCAATGAGACAAAATGATTTGAAAAGGAAGAAGAAGTCATCATTGGAGCTCACCAAAGGATGGCATCAACAAGATTAGTATATATGCAGATGAAATAGGAATTAAGTCACAACTAGACTCGCTAGAGAAGTCATCAGTGGAACCATTTAGCATTGTTTGAAGAAGAAGAGTTCACAATACTCTTGTCAACTCAAGAATTTGGTAATAACCTAAAATAGTGAGGCAAAATATTTAGGTTTAAGCATTTACTTTAATCAAATCTGCTCAAGTGGCGACGAGCCAAGCTGACAAATCACTAGATCATTCGACTTTAGAAAACCGTTTGTTGAGCTAGTAAAACTTATTCTCTAAGACGTGCATAAATAAACAAATATATGTATACAATTAATAATTTCACATACCAAAGAAATCATCTTGCTTACTTGCTTGCTTGAGATAGTTTTCAAGTGGTAGACATCTTAATGAGGTGACTTAGGCTTCGTTTGTTATAGCTTTCTTACTACTTCTTAAAGTAGCTTTTTAGTACAAAGGTTTTAATTTTTGTACTAAAAAGTTGCTTCCGTCTCAAATGAAGACTTAGACTTTATTTCAAGTCTTCATTTTGAGACAACTTTCTTATTCCTTAATTTTTAAAACTACAACTTAAATTTCTATTTGATCATTGATTTTCATTACTTTCAAAAACTTGTGTAAGGAAGATTCATTCTATAATAGCTTTGTAAAATTATTTCTCTAAAGTGCTTTACAAAATAGTAAGAAAATTATTCCAATGAAACTATACCTTCTTTGGGATGGCTTTCTTACTGCTTCCTAAAGCAATTTTTAAGTAAAAAAATATTTTATTTTTGAATATTTTTGTACTAGAAAACTACTTTAAGAAACATTAAGACTTCTTTGGAGCAACTTTTTTTTTGTGTTTTTAAACTAATTTCTTAGTATAAAAACTTCAAAATTAAAAATTTTTATACTAAAAAATAGTTTTAAAAAAATTTTCTAAACGAAACCTAAATGTAAAAAAAAAAAAAATTCAGAATCTCTCGACCTGGTCCGACCACCAACTGGCTAAAGGACAGCCTGCATCACTTCTATTGAGATTCACAGCCCGATAATTGAGCTCAAGTCAAGATGTTGATTAGGCAATAAGAAAGAATTGCCAAAGGAGACAGTACTGTTCTTTGTTTGTCTCTATAAGCCAGTCCAACGACTTCCGAGCAAAGTCATCTTCTGCACGTCTCTCAATGCAATTGAAGAAGCGAAGGAGGCAGAAAATGGACTTAAAGTCAAAAAGCTCTTTTGTTTCTTAATCACAGACCAGTGCTTCAAGACAAAAGCCCGGTCACAGACCTGTAAGCTCTTTCAATGGTGGAGCCCATATGCTTGCAGAAGCCATCAAAAGCTTTTATCATTTTATATAGAGAACACTGCCATGTCGTTTGAGAAAAGAATCCATATGAGATCTTCCCTCTCTAAATTTTTGAAAAACCATATATATATGTATTAGATTTATTATAGAAGTTTTGTTTATCACAAATTTGATAAACTACCCACCGAGGTTCAAGGTGGTTCGTAGGCGAGCACGGTTGGGAACCTTCCATCCCAGGTTCAAATCCCCCCTACTATGACCTCCCTCTTTAATGGGGCAAAGCAAGTGTGGGCCCGATGCCGATGGGTTGCCTCGCAAGATTCTGCTGAATGATTAATTAAGCCATCAAGCACTTCTTTTAAAATGACAGTGTACAGATACTCCCGTTTCTAAAAAAAATTTGAGTAAACTCTTCTATTTTATTTTTCATTTGAAATTTAAGAAGTTATCTAATTCCTAAGAGCAATTAGAAGTTTATATATTTTCGTGATTTACTTTTATGTGTGGAAAATCATATAGTCTAGCTAGATAGTTGCCAAATAAAGTCAATCAAAATTGAAGAATAAGCCAACTTCAATAGCAAGAAAACCAAATGGTCAATAATGATGGGGATAGAGAGTTCTCGTAAGACAAGTAAAGTTATTTTAGGGGGAGAAAAAGCTTCACATAGGATGCAAAACCAAATAATACATGGAGTTTTGTTTGTTTAGATGCTATATTAAGCAATTCTTTGAACAATACTTGAAAGCTCAATTATGATTGTGCAACTTAACACGTTCATTTGTCTTTCACACTTAAATTGTGAATTTTCTAATTTGTAAAAGTAATTAGAAATTATATATATATATATATATATGAGAGATTAATGAGAGAGAATTAATAAGCATCACTTACACTTTTAATATGACAAAGATTATATCAGCACAAGATATTATCGTTTGTTTATCAAGATAAAAAATATATAGAATATAATGCATAAAGTTAGGATATATTTAAATAGAATAGAAAATATATTTAATCTTCTCAACATATTTAATTAAAGATTCTCTAGTTTTAAGCTTTTATCTTCAGCATTTTTATTTTAATTGTTTATTGTTTCAATGCAACACTACAAGAAGAACATGCATTACTAGTAAAAATTTTGGTGAAATGGGTCCAATTGTAATTTTCAGTAGAAATTTCTCCGCAAGAAATTCCGTTGGTGTTTAGTGCACGCGGTGGAATTTTTGGCCGAAAATCTATCATAAATTTTACTTACTTTTTGAAGTAATTTTTGGTTGAAATTCTGCTATAAAATGCCTTATTTCGTCCCAACTCCGTTCAACACTTCCATTTAGCATTGTTTCTTCTTCAACAGCAATTCTCGCTGCCTCGATCAATTCTCACCATTCATTGTATGTTCTAGAGCATTTTCATCCCTTTTTTCGACATTTGGGAGGTAAATCTTCAATTTTGTACTTATTTCCAATTTATAAAGGATTTCATCAATTAGTTTGTGTTTGAATTGCATTTTTTGTGCAATCTAGGGTCACTTATATATTAGATTTTGCATTCATTCCATTATTAGGGATTACATTACATTCAAAATAATTATATCTAGAGTGCACTCATGTAAAAAATACTTGAGAGGTTTGGAGGATTACAAATTTCAGATAGTTGTTGATTATTCCTAAAAATTATTCATGAATTAGCTAATAACACATAATTATATTATTTTACTGATTAATGACAAAATTTGATTAACGAATTGTTTTATAACATTTCGATATTGTGAAGAAGAAATGTTCGGAAAAGAGAGCAATACAATGTTATTATAACAATTAAAATATTTTTTTTGTTTGTACAATTGTTAGAACAAATTACATGTGGATATTGGAAGTCTGATGTCTTGAATGTGTAATAGATTGTTAATGGGAAGAAAGTTATTGATAAAAAAATTTGTTAAGGAAGTTGAATATTTTATTCACGTGGCTTGTCAACTACTGCCTTTTTTATCTCATTGAGTATTAGATGTCCTTGCTCAATATATAAAAATCAAGCATACTTTACACCTAATGATGTTAGACTTGATTTATATCGTACATGATTTTGGACCTCACATGGAGAGTATGAGCTACATTCAGACTTTTAATGGGTCCCTCGACAACTTCTAGAATAGTAGAGAATGATCAGAATACAAGGTCGTATGAAGAAATAATTTCTGATGCAGCATGTCTGAATGTAAGAGAACATATAGATGAGTCACCTAATATCGAAGCACATGAATTTTATGAATTACTACGTGCTGGTCAACAACCCATTTGAGATGGGTGCGCTATTCATTTTGAGTTTTCAATTATAATAAGGATGCTAAATATTAAGACCAAATACAATGTTCCCCAAGAATGGTTTAACAAGTTCATTGGCTTGCTTATGGAAATCAATCCTTAGAATAATTCAATTCCTACAAATTTGTATAGTACTAAGAAGGTAGTATCCAAGTTGGAGCTAATAGATACAAAAATTGATTATTTTTTCAAAGGTTGTATGTTGTATTATTGGATGACATGACAGAAGTTGCATGTCATACTTGCAGTACACCGCGATCTAAACCTAAATAAGCGGGAGGAAAAACCAGGAACCGAATCGAGAAGCGGAAGCAAACGTCGGCTGTTCTTCTTAGGCCTCACAAGGAGGCTCGCAAGCCCGCATCCATTGTCACGAGCAGAGCTCGAGCTAGAGATCGAGCTCGTAATTTAGCTGACAAGTCGATCTCGAGTTAATCTAGACTTGAGCTGGACTCAACTCGTTTACACCCTTATACAAGCTCAAGTTCAGCAAGGCTTGACTAGAAAACTTGTCAAGCTACTCGTTTGAATTAAAATATATTTAAAATCTAATTTTAAAATGATATATTAAATATATACTAAATATTTTTAATTTCTTCACAAGCCAAGCTCGAGCTATCTTAACGAGCTCAAGTAAGTGAGACAAACTCAAGCCTAACAATTTTCGAACAAGTCGAGCTCGAGCTTAACAAGAGTTAAATAAACTTAGCTCGATTAGACAAATACTCGACTTATTTACACCTCTAACTGATATGATGATTTCGTTCGAAACTTTTCAAACATGTACATCGCTATATAAGAAGTGGCATTTGTACGTAGAACCGGTTAGAGCAGTCGAAATGATCAAGAGCTTCCTAGGATCAAATACCAAATAGCCTAGTTGAATTTTCAAACCTTTTAAGCTCAAAGTAGGGTAACCCTAACTCAACCAAAGTTCAAATTAATTCAAATAATATATAAAATCACATGACCTGATCATGAGTAGCTGACATGCCTAATTGCCTATCCTGATTATATTTTATGCAAGTTGTCTAAGAAATAAATAGATCATAGAACTTAGGTGGAAATATAAATAATAAGGTTATCATATTTTGTTCCACTGGCATTAAACAACTTATTGTGCTCGGCAACGTCAATATGTCTTCAATATATGCGGGCCGTTGTCTGCGGAACAAATGAAAATTAATTTGTTAATTAAGCAAAGTTGAGATCTATGAGACTATGATAATAATAATATTTGTCATGTAAAAATGCGCTAAGAGTGGGCGATCACTCATAAATAAATCATTAACCATCAATCAATTTATAAATGAATTTAAGAAGAAAGATTATAAATGGCATATTTCCGGCGGCCGTTTTCAACCGGAAAGGACTAAAATCTATCGGTAATATCAATTACCGAAGGAAAATTTTTCGCCACTAAAACGCGCGTCGAAAAACAAACATCTATAGATTTACGACGAATATATTGCCACCCACCCATGCCCATGAACTTGCCGCCCGCACAAGGTTCTAACCCAACTCCAGCCAGCCCGCCTGCCATTACTGCTTGCTCACTGCCCGCCAAACCCTGCTCTTTCCTGCCCACTGCATGTTGTGCTCGCGCCTGCATGAGGATTCAAACCTCGTTTATTTGGAATTCTAATATTAAGCCACAGAGGAACTATTGTTAAAAAAAACTACTCTTTTTTATTTAAATTTTAATTTATATAATATTAAAATTAATAATTAATTAAAATATAATCTTAACTTAAAAGAGCTACTATTTATTTAATTTATAAATATTATTATGATTATTTTTCAAAAAATTTAAATTTCACTAAAAACCCATTAAAAATATTTCATCGTACAGAATAATTCCGGTCTATAGTTTAAATTTTTTCTATAGTGAGCGCTGCTAAAACTATCACTTAGAACTTTCTTCCTGCTGGTTCTAAAACTTCTAAGGAATATCATTATAGCGGATAGTAACTACAACAATCTTGCAATTATTTTCGAGCCACTGTTAAGTATTTTTGTGGCAATTAAAATGGTCATTGTAGTTGTAGCCTACATTAAGGAGAGATTATTAGATGCGGAGTGCGGACGGGGAGAACCGTCCGCCACAAGCATTGGCGAGTGCTCGGTACTGCTGGGTACCGAGCACCCGCCAATGCTTGTGCGGACGGTGCACACTCCGCACCTAATATTTTTTCTACATTAAATGCTGTAAAAGCCTTATTCAACTGTAGTAATAATATAATTCATTGAAAATATAAATCAAACTGAATTAAATCAAGCTGCATGTTTTGAAGTTTATTTTTTTAATAAACTATGATTTCTATATAAATTGATGATATACATTTATATAGAAAAAAAATCTTATTACTTTTTATGAAGAAAATAAGAAGCTCATTATTAATGGGACATAATAATTCAAGCATTATCGTTGGCCTAATCTACTATTTGTAGCTCTTAATTTTGTTGGGTAAAGGTGCAGCCAATAACAAATTTTTTAACATCATTATGGCCGATACTTAACATAGTAAGCCAATTGATGCCGCTTCTAAAGCATGCAAGCCCATTAATCATGCACATTACTTTATTTTATTTTTTGTATTTTCATAAGGTCTGATTGGCCATTAATTTGTATAAAATAACAAAAATAGAAGTATAGGCCATTAATTCATTTAAGGCTTCGTTTGAGATAGCTTTTATACTGATTCTTAAAACAATTATTTGTACAAAAATTTTAAATTTTGTCTAGAACAACTTTCTTACTGTTTCTTAAAGCAGTTTTATAGTACAAAATAATTTTTTTCACTAAAAAGCTCTTTTAAGATATAGTAAAAAAGTCGTATCAAACAAAACCTTAATTTTGTACTATAACTCTTCTCTAAGAAGCAGTAAGAAAGTAATCTCAAAACAAACCCTTCTCATGAAATTGTGCGTATATTTCGAGTCGACTCAATTCCAACTTAATATAGCTCCAATAAATACCATTCAGATATAACTTAGCACATGGATTTGAATCAATGATCAATCCATTTTGAGTTGAGCAAGCTTGCATCAATCCAATTTTAAATTAGCTCAAATTTTAATCAAAATGTTTCGAAAGTAATATTAAAATAATAATAATTCATTATTTCCCTCAATAGATATTTATGATACTCATATACATATATACATATATGTGAACTTATTTAAATATATGCATAACATTTAAAACTTTGAGTAGATTATGAGTTTGATTGCTTAAAAATTGGCCTACCAGCCAATCATCATTATCTTTAAAATTTATACTACATTCATTTTATTTTAAATCAAACAAAAAAAATCATTCATCTGAAGTCATTTGCAAAGCTCTTAAGAGGTTGTCAGCTTGATGTATATTGATTGTTGAATAGCTAAGTGGATGATCATTCCTCGAGTAGTCACCAAAGACAACTTCATACTTAGTAGCCAATAGGGAAAGATTTTAAACCTTTGCCTTAGAAGCTAGAAAGCCTACATAAATGGGCTCTTGATTAGAAAAAAAAACATAATAATTTTCTACCAATCAGATGAGACATAATTAATAAGCTTCTTTTCTTTTTTGAGACATTTAGATTAATTAAGGCAAATTCACGTACATCATATACATAAAATTTAAATCTAAGACTTATTAATTGATAGACTAAGGCTTCGTTTGAAACAGTTTTTTTTGTGTTGCTTCTAAAAGTAACTTTTTACTAAAGAAATTACTTTGAGAAGCAATAAAAAAATCGTCCCAAATAAAACTTAAGATAAGCTCCATGCCAACAAACTAAGGCTTAGTTTGGGACGGCTTTTTTATTGCTTTCTAAATCTGAGAAATTTCAAATACACAAAAAATGCACTTGATGGTGAATTTCAAATGCATTAAAACCCCTATATTTGAAACACTTTACACTCATTTTACTTCAAACCAAACAACCTCAATATTTGTTCCGAGCTAGAAAATTTACACAGTTAAATAATCAATTTTTTTTAGCTTTGTACAAAACCTAACACAGAGATATAAATTGTAAGAGAAACCAGAATCAAAATTTTTCACATAGAAAATCCAAAAAGAGGAAAAAAAAAAAGAGGTTTGATTAAGTTGTAATAATACACTATATAATTGTTGGTATGAGGATTCAATTTTCTCCACAATTAAAGAAAATGGGATTATACAAAATAGAGAATAATTATTTAATTCTCATTATAGATATTATAAAAATTAGTTGCCCACAAGCAGATAATTAAAGTCTAATAATATTAGATCTTAATAATCTAATGATAATAATTGTATGACATTACGTCTAGGCGGTCTAGCAATCATGGTGATGATTGTTAATGACATTCATCAGAGCTCTAATTTTCTCTCAACAAAAAGATAATTAATATCAAAATTTGATACAATTCAAGCAAGAGATGATACTGAAAAAATAAAATACTCAAATTCATAAAGTTTGACTTTTAACATTATCAATGTTTAGGGTTGATATTGCATTGGCATTAAAGGCTTTGTGTATCTAACTTTAGGAGGGAAGATGATGGTTGTTGAAGCTAGTGCAAGAGTTTTGACATGTAAATCCAATATTCTATATATGGCTTAGAAATGTATTTCTTTGTGAATACTTAACTAATTTTCACAATCAATTAGCTCAAGATAATTAAATCTCTATCTTTGTATGATCTTATATCTTCTATGGCTATTACTTTCTGAAAATTTTGAATGAGTGGAAGCTCTATCAATGAGTTGCTATCATTGAGTGTTTCTAGTGAGGATCCTATCAACTATTACTTTCCCAACAAAGTTGTCTCATGTTCGAACAATTAATAGGTCAGTTGACCTGACGTAGCTCTACGTTCGGACGCCAATAACATGTAGCCACATGGTCTTACTCAATACTGCGCGGCCCGAGGACTTGACCCGGGATTGCTATGTTCGCATATTGCTCGGTGTTGCTCTAGGTATTGCTAGGTATTCCTTGGCAATAATAAAAAATATCGCTATGTGAAGACCAATACCGAGGAATACCGAGAAATACCGAGGAATATCGAGAAAAACTCGGTATTGCTCGGTATTTCTCAGTATTGCTCGATATTGGTCTTCACATAATGGTATTTCTCATTATTGCCGAGTAAAATCGACCAATACCGAGCAAATATCGAGCAATACCTAGCAACACGCGAACATAGCAATCCCGTCTCCGTTCCGAGTCAGGGTTGTCGGGCCGCGCAGTAAATAGTGAGAACATGTGACACTATTTTACTGGCGTCCGAACGTAGAGCTACATCAGGTGACCGAACCAAATAAAAGTTCCTCATGTGCATACCTTTCTGGCATTATTAGTGGAGACTTTGTCTATCACATGCTCTCTAGAATTTTTTTTAACAAGGATCATAATTTATACTAATTTATCATCAAGATTACCTTATTAGCATGCCTTTTAAAAAATTTTATTAGATGTAATATTATTTATGAAAATGAATATTGCATTAATAATTAAAAAACTTAATTATTTCTAGTAAAATCAACATATAACCTCTTTTAAAATTTTTTGTGAGTCCAACTTCTTTGAATTTTTTCAGTGATGGAATCTTCTAGTGTAAAGGCACTCCTATTCAATAATTTCAAAATTTCCCTTGCTATAACTCTTTTGATCTCCCGTATTTTGAAATTGATGATCTACAAGTTATTCTTGTAAATAATTTTCCATATTTCTCTAACAAATTCGACGTTCAATATCTTCATTCAATTAAAAATAGTTTTCAATTGAATGTCCCTTTCCATGATGAAAATTTTATTACTGTGATCGATCTCTATCGTGTAGAATCTTTAAAGGTTTTGGCCACTTGAGATGTTCAAAATTTTAGATCTTCATCCAGATGTTAGCCTTGGATGCATTTAATGAGTTGTAATTGGATGACCCATGTTGAATTTGATGAGAAGGATGTCCTTGGCCTCTTGACTACTCTTACTTTTTCATTAAAGAGGCTGAACAATTCCTTGATGTGAATCTCATATCTGTAAAAATAACTCGAATTTCTTTCGATGAGCAATAATGACTTCATCAAATTTCAGCCAAATTCAAGATCTAAGAGAAAACTACATCACTAGAGCCCAAAGAAAACCTAGATCTAAGAGATCTCAAATTTCAGCCAAATTCAAGATGCCCCAAACCCTAGAAAAATCAACTACTTAATGCATACAATTCAAAAGGAATTCCCTAAAGTCCCTGCAAACAATTTCCCTCCTAAACTCCCTCAAATTTCCTTCCTGAAACCGTCCTGCAAGGCGCGCATCTCGCTCGGCTTCCACCCAGGCGGAAGTTTTCTCCGCTGTTTTTGCGATTTCGCCCGTGAACCGGTCCCGCCTGGACCGGCTGGACCGGTCTAACAGAGCATTAATGACTTCAACAATTATTTGTGATTATACTCGATAAATGAGATGAGCATATGAGCGAATTATCTCTTGCATTAATAAGTAGAAAGATCTAGGGTGAAGACCACTAATAAAATCACATTGTATTAAATTCATATCCACTCTAAGAATTTAGTGTGCCTCAAAATAAAATTTTTAGAAGTATTCCTAAAAAATCTCTCTCACATTTTGGTGAATCTTAAAAGAATTTGTAGTAATATTTGATGATCTTTCAATGGAAAGCCTAACTAAATCAGCAAAAGTATGAATAACTCTAACTAAAATCCCATTGGAATAAAATGTTGAAACAATGTATTAATTAAGGATGATAATTTGAGCACGTTCTTTTTACTCTACAATCCTTTCAATCAAACTAAACCTCTTAATCAAGAGTGTTTTTAAGCATTCTGAAATATAATTAATCATAAGAATTTGTCTAAACCAATTTAGGAAAATCTCTTAATATATTCAATCTGCCTTGCCTTGATTCTTATACGTTTATGTAATAAATTGATGACCTCTATTATATTATTATCCACTAAGATTTCATTTGGAACGGCTTTCTTACTGCTTCTTAAAGCATCTTTCTAAAATTTTTGTACTTAAAAACTGTTTTAAGAAGCAGTCTGAAAGTCATCTCAAACGAAACGTAATTCTCTTTCAAAGCTAATAGTTATAGTCTCGAGAGCTACGAGCCACTAAGTTTAGATACTGTAGTCCCCCAATCAAGAGGAACTAAGTAGAGGAACTGCGAAGCAAAGGGAAACAATTAGCAAGAATAGCAGAAGAATGCAACTCATTTTGATCTGTTAGTTGGAAGCTTTGATTATCAACTAAGAGGTATTGGGTTCAAGTCGTGTGTATGTGATGCGTATGAATTTGCTTTCAATGACGTAAATGTCCCAAAAAAAAACATAGCATAAGTCAACATGAATACAGAAAAAAAAAGGATAAAATTGCAGACATGAACAATCGGAGGAAAAGAAAATGGTGGGAAATGAAGAAATCATAGCTAGATTAAAAGCAAGACTAGATAAATAGATATTCCACCCAATTCTTCTTTATGCTCAGCAATAGTTTAATTCCATCTGAAAAAGTGCTAAACTTGGAATTCAACTGTTCAGTCAAAATTTTGCAACAATGATCTAAACCCAACAAGATATTCAAGATAATAGAGAAAACATCCCATTATCATAGAAACCATTAACATTAACATCATAAAAGTAAAGTGAATGAGAAAATAAGAAACTACATGAGATAAGTCCACATTGATTTGCATTCTCAATAAATAAATGTTTTCATTTTCGTATCAATCGGCCATCCGATCACAATAAGACAACAAAATTCGACATCAAAAGTACTGAAACAATATTTTTATAATCAACTAAATAATGAAGCGGAAGAAATAAGAAATTATCATTATTAGAGAATAAATTTCATTCTCGCAGGTCATCAGCACAAGCATGGCCCTCCCAAATTAATTGATATTAAAAAAACTAAATGACTTCTAAATAATAAAACTAAACAATCTTGGCTCGAATCATTTAGGAAGCTGCTTTAAGAAGCTATAAGAAAGTCGTCCCAAATGAAGTCTTAGTCTTCATTTGGGACAGTTTTCTTCCTGCTTTTCGAAACAGTTTTTTCTAATACAAAAATTTTTAAATTTTTTTTTAATAAAAAGTTGTTTTAGAAAGCAACAAAAAAATTATCTCAAACAAAAACTTAATTTGCTCAGTTTTTTATGAGACCTAACTTGTTTCTACAAGTTGCATAACTTATTTTTAGGTGCACATCCTTGTTTAGCATACCTATGATGTTCCTGTCGCATCATCTCATATTGAATTATCATGAAAACTAGTAAATCAATTGTGTTTGTAATATTGTCGCCCATCTCTTCAATCAAAGAAAAACGCTTGACCTATATCTTAGCAAATAAAGGCAAGCGGATGCAGGATGGTTCAAGGTTAGGTTTTCCTAATTTTATGCTGCAATATACATAAATCATACAAGGGAACTTAAGAATTCACATATTGCAAATCAGTAAATAGGTCCTTTTTTTTTTTTTGCTTAAATTTAAAGTAAATATGAGAAAAAGAACCCAAATGATAATATAATGATCAAATGAATCTAAAAATTTAATAAAAAATTTTGAACCATAAATGATCAAGAAACAATTATATTTTAATCGTTACAAACATATTGCTAGTTACATCGAATCTGTACAAATCAAGAACATTAGGAAGCCAATAATAAAATATATAGAAAAAATTAGGTAAAAAAGAATTCAATCAAAATAAGAAATCCAAAACAGTTGCACTTCTATTGCACTTAAAGGAATGAAACTAAGTCTTAGAACATCCATTTATAGACTTTTTATCTCCTAGATGAGGAGATGGTTTTAACAAAAAATTAGTCTAATTTGATTCCAATCCATTCAATTTTAAACTTACGGAAAAATTCTAACTTCAACAGCCCATGGGCTAAAAGGAAATTCAAGGTACCCATAACTGCAGTTCTCCTTTAGTGAACATCCTAACAAACAACCCTTCTTTACCGCCAATAACCGGCCCCATATTAAGGTAGCAGACTAACAGTTGTATCGACTGAGAGCAGTTAAACCGCAAGTAGAGAATAGATGAATCCATAATAAGCGACAACAAATCATATGAAACTTTTGTACTAAGAAGTTTTAATTTTTGTACTAAAAAGCTGCTTTAAAGAATGATTTTAATCTGCCCAGCTTGAAAAATTTTGTTGAATTGAGCTTTAAATATTTTATCTATAGATCTTTGAACTGGAGGATATCCAAGAATCAAACCAAGTTCATCTCATACCACACCATATAAACAAACCTAACATTAGGAAAAGAATACACCCTTTCTCAAGTCCATTAAAATAAACAAATAAAAAAAACCAACAAATGAAGACAAATAAACTTTACTAAAAACATTACTTAATGTGATTCTTCAAACTGGAATAAACAGACATTTCATCAAATCTATTTGGTTTGGACAAATTTAGCTCTGAATTTAGCATTTAACACCCATCAAACAAATTATAGCATAAAGTTTATACATATTGCAAAGTAATCCATGAGCCATCACATATAAATTGTTGACCCCATAAGCTTAGGTGATTTCTGTGTGGTTCATTAGAATTTGATGATGACAAACCTTATCTGATGGTATGCTATTTTTTTTTCTATATTACTCATTCACTAAAAACAATGATGATGATTGATTTCACTGGTCATTCTTGGATATTTGGTCTATTATAAATGCATTAAACTTGGCAAATTCAATAAGAATTATGAGTAAAGAGAAAATACAGTATTGTTTAGAATGAATGAACTTGTTTTTATAAGCATTAAAAATAAAATTTAAATTATTACAAAAAATATTTTACATAGCTACATTTTTTATAAATTACTTAGCTCAATTTTCTATTTAAATATATTTTAACAATTACTTCATATATTATATATTTGACTGATTAGCAACTAGTGATAATATGCATATTTTATTTATCATTATGATTTTTATCAATCATGTGTTTAACAAATTTAGTCTTCAGATGCAATAATTTTACTTGTAAAGTCACAAATATTTTCCTAAGTTGCACCAAATGATCATGTCTTATAACAAATTAAAATATCATTAAAAAAAAATTCTGACATATTTGTATCCCCGTTAAAAATACTAGGTGAAGTTTTCAACCTAAAAATCATCATCACAATTCATACAATCAATTTTTTTTTATTTTAAAAGCAATTTTTCCTTTATCAATTTACTGCATTCTAGTAAGATGGAAAGACAAATCTTAAATCATTCATCATATTTAACCTATCATCTAAAAGAGGTACACAAAATCTATAATTGATATTTATTTCATTAATGGCTCCACTATGTACATAGATATGCTAACTCTCATCTTTCTCAGTTGTAAGTAAATCAGTTATAGCACAAGGGATCCCACTTTTAACTCAAAAATGTGACAGTAGAATGGATCTCCTTTAAAGTTCCTCTTCAAGTTGATTACTGTTAGTTTCCAAAGCCTAAGAGGTCTAAGCACCACGCAATTTCAACAAGCCTAGATCGCACCTAACTTTAAACTTATGAGAGATTTTCAAAGCAAGCACTTTGTGTACCATGGATTCGACGTCATAAAAAGTACATGAATTTTAATCTCTCTTAAATAATTTTCTTCTCACTCTAAATATTATAATAGCATTGGGACATACTATGCAACACAAGACCAATTTGTTTGATCGTCTTTAAATCTTTCCCATCAAACTATGCTTAACTTTGCTTCAAAACTATTCCTATAGCAAAAAAAACCTAAACCTTTTGTTCTTAAAATATGGTACTCCACCAAAGCTAATGAAATTGAAGAAACATCAAACAAAATTGCACCATGCAATACCAACTCTTCCCAAAGCACGAGTACACCATTGTCGACAAAGGAAAAAAAAGGCCCAAATCTCTTAACACAATCAAGTGAGAAATTACTTATGAGACACAATAAGGAAAGAGGATTAAATTAAGACTAGAAAGTACAACAACAACATCAAGGTTTTATCCCATTACGTGGGGTCGGCTACACGAATCTTTTTTCTCCATTGTGTCCAGCTAAGAGTCAAATTCTCATTTAAATCTAATAAAGAATGGTCATTTCTAATATTTTCTAAACAAATCTTTTTAGGTCTACCTCTACCTTAACATAGATCAAATCTACTACATCTACTCTCCTAACTGGGTCATCGGAAGACCGATGTTTTACATGACCAAACCATCTAAGGAGACTCTCTCTAATCTTATCTGTCACTGGAACTTTTTTTTCATTGAAACTCTCTCTAAGACTAGAAAGTACCCACTTCAAAAATTCCTTGAAGGAGTTCTTCATACATCTATAAGGATTTGGCTCAAAATTTCTACCGCAACAATACTTATAGTTCTTCAAAATGGCATTCTATCATCAAAAATATATCTGGTCATGGGAATTTCAAAAATCTCCAAGCAGCTGAGCAATCACATCACCTACAACAATCCAAAGCTTGGGGCCTCATATAGATTACAATAACACTATCATTTTCAACTAAGTTTAGGAACTATTTGGTTAACATTGAAATAGGTTTTGACCTAATAAAATCAATTTTTTTGTAAAAAAACGCCTATTTAAGTATTGGCTTATTTTCAATTAGTCGAGATGATACTCCAAGCTCACAAAAATAAACGTACCATCCCCTTCTCTCTTCTCTCTAATTCTCTTTTAAACCTTCTTCATTTTCTCTTTAATGAAAAGCCGCAGGAATCCCTTATAGGCGAAACTCAAGCAAACGTTGCCACCGATCCTTCTATACACACAAAAATCCCTTAGACAAGCCTCTTGATGCAGCACAATGCAGCTACATTTTTAGGAAATTTAAGGTAAATTAAATTTTGACTCAACTCTATTAAAAATAATATCATAAATTAAGTTAACCAATTTTCAGATCAAGAGTAAAAAAAACTGAGATAACTAAGGTTGGGATGCTCGCTGTTTTAAAAGCTAAGACTATAAAAACCCTTGAGTAAAAAAAAGCTAAACTCTTAAGCTTCGATGCGCCTTTTGATATAATGGTTGGAATTTTATTTAAGAAACTCCGCCGTAAAGCATGCTTATCCCGGAGAAATCTAGGGATGAGTGACCTAAGTTACACCAATATGACAAAACTGTGACGCCCCTAGGTCAAAGCGGATAATATCTCGATAGTTAAGATTTTTTACTGTTAGAAATGATATCAGAGCAATAAACCAGCCAGAAGATAGAAACTAAGTGTCATACAAGACAAAGTACTACGCCATACAAGCCACCTTTTGAACCTTGTATGGACAAAATACTACATGGCAGGAGTCACCACTTGAAATTGTAAGGGCCACCTATAGAAACTTATTTGCCTGGTGAATGATTTTGGGATAAAGATACTGATGGGGACGTCTATTACTTAAGTGATTTTGGGATAAAGATACTGATGAGGACGTCTATTACTTAAGTGAGAGAGATTGTGAAACCCCTCGAGTAAAAAAAAGCTAAACTCTTAAACATCGAGCCACCTTTTGGTGTAATGGTTGGAATTTTATTTAAGAAACTCCACAGTTAAGCATGCTCATTCCTGAAAAAATTTGGGATGGGTGACCTCTTGAGAAGTTACACAAACAGGATAAAATTATGAGGCCCTTAGGCCAAAGCGGACAATATCTCAATAATTAAGAGTTTGGACTGTTACAAAGACTATCAAACCTTGTAACTTTCAAATTAGCAATTTCAAAAATTACACCATCCCAACCCAAATTGCTTCCCGTGCAGTGTTTTCATTCTGTAAAACAGCCTTGGTACGTAGCCTACCCCTACTGAAAAAACTCATACTAATTAAAAAAACCCCTTATTTCTAAGAATTGACATTGATATGTGTGTTCTTAGTTCAGTTTCCACGATTATTTCATCTTTTACCATTTCATTTGTTAGTTATTAAATAAATCGACACTGCAATCTGACTGGAGTTCAAATGATGGAAAAATCAGATAGATCACAAAGCCATAAAATCCTTTCATAAACTTCATCGCCATTAAAAGCGGGATAGAACACCCATATGACATTCAAAGAACATGATAACATATAAAAACCTGAGTGAACGAAGGCATGAACTACTACTTCTAAAATAGTTAAAATCGTTAACTTGCATTTCTACCATACTACATTATGAGGAGATTATTTACCGATGAACTCTTTAAATCTTCAAAGACTCTTTCCTCTTATTCTCCTCCATTTGGGAAAAGACCTTCATTGAAATCATATTATCATCAAAATATCGTGAATAAGGATGATCTCTAGGAACTAGCCTTCTGTACTTCTCGAATTGCTTCTCTGCCTCTTCCTTCTTCCGCAGCAACGTGTATATAATTCCTTGGCACAAATAAGGCCGGAAATCCCGCGGTTCCTGCCTCACCAATTCCTGGTAAATCTTCAACGCCTCCTCATACTTGTCCTCAATAACCTTAATCTGAGCAATGAGCAACTTAAAATCCCTCACGTCCTCCTTCCTCTTCAGCTTTTTGCACGTCTCCAAGGCAGATTCGACTCTTTTCAGTATCGCATTCAAATCGCCCTCTACCTCTCTCTGTGTCATAACCAGTCCATGGTAAGCCTCCACGAGCAAGGGGTCTTCAGCCAATATATCCTCAAACCCTTGCCTCGCAGACTCAGCATCCCCACTGTAGCTTTGAAGGTGAGCCTTCAGGAGGAGGAGCTCTTTCTCGCCAGGCTCCCGCTGTATAAGGCGATCGACAGCGGCAATCGCATCTTGAAACTTCCCGGCCTTGACCTTCAGCTCCATGAGCGCGCGCAGGGAGCGGCCGTCGTCGGGATTAGAATCAAGGTGCTCTTCCAGTTTGCGTTCCTTCTCCTCGTCAGAGAGTGCTTGGTCCGTGTCGAAGGATTCAACAGTCGCCGCAGGGGCCGGGGAGACTATGGCGGCGATGGCGCTGGGAGGGAAACGAAATCGAACAAGGAGTAAGCCAGCGCAGGTAGCGGCGGCAGCGAGGATGGAAGGAATTAGTTTCGGAGTTGAAATTTTGGGTACGGGTTGGGGAGGCTTGTGGGAGCAGTGGATGGAAAGACGGGGTTTAGGTAAGGAGCGTAGGGAGATGAGGGTTTTAGAGGAAGGGTTTAGGCGAAGAGAAGGTGAAGAGATGGAGAAGGGAGAGGAGAGTGAGAAGTTTGACGAGTGGAATGTTCTAGATACGGACTCCATTGATGAGTCTCGGTCGAGCTTTTTCTCTGCAGGGGGAGGAGAGCAGAGCAAAAGAAGCGGCGGTTGGAAGATATAGACTTGACTAGGAGGCTTCGTTCGGCAAATGAACTGGCTGAGAAGGGTACGGAGGGAAATTGGTTGCGAGACAAATTAGAACGGAGAGAATTTGAGGAAGAGTTGATGGGCCTGATTTTAGAGAATTTATTTGGGCCAACGCCAGACGTAGTTGTACCTATGTAGTTGGCGGAAATTATTGGGTCAGATCATCAAATACAGTTTACGTTCGGTATTCGGTATTCACAGTATTAAACAATATTGAGCTCGAAACTGTGAAGTACTGAGTACCGAGCAATACTAAGCTCGGTAATGAGCAGTACCGAGCTTAGTACTATTTGGTACTGCTCAGTACCGAGTAGGAGGTGATGTGGCGCTTTTTCATTGGGTTCCGAATACGTCCGGTGTCCTGACCCAATAATTTCCCACGTAGTTGAAACTCATGTCCACGGCTAGCCGGGTTAGAGGTGTAAGTAAGTCGAGTTAATTCCTGGGTTGATTGGAGAGCTCAACTCAAAAAATAATTTAGGAGTCGAATTTCATGAGTTAAAAGTGTACTGGACTCAACTCATTAGTTCCAGAGTCAGATCATAAAAAAAAGTGAATATAAAATGCACTTAAGAAACTAAGTTATAACAAGAAAATTCGTACCATGTAAACATCACAATGAGAACTCGCTCGAGAGACATTAAGCCTTAAAGAATAGCCAGAGGGGAACGCCTCCCATAAGAAGAACCAAGGGTTCATAAGAACCACTTAACTCGGGACTCGCCCATGAGAAGAATCATCCATCAAATCACTTGCAACTATTTATGGTGGAATGTCATCAACCATACTCTTCATCCCAACTAAGGAAAACAAATTTTTAATAGGGTTGTAGCTTGCCCCATTACAGTCAATCAAATATGGAGTTTACTACCCCCACGACTTGAACATACTCACCTCCCAATTTGAAGCAATCCAGGGCTCCAACAAATGGTCACCAAAGACTTTTGAGTGCTCGCCAGTCAGGGGTAGAGCTAAGATTTCTTTTTTTCTTATGGGGTACAATTTATCTAATTTAATAAAAAAAATCCCTCAAACTTTTTCATCCAAACTTGAAACTGGCATTACCAGTTTTAAATTTTATTTTAAATATGTCATTAAAAAAAGAAGAGTATATGAGATGGGGAGAAGAGAGAGAGAGAGAGAGAGAGAGAGAGAGAGAGAGAGAGAGAGAGGTGGAAAGAAATACTTGCTTAAGCCAATATTCGAGCACATGAGCAACCGTCGAGCAAGGATCGATGAGCGTGACTGTGTGTGTGGAAATTAAGAAATGGAACTTGTGTTGGCAAGGGTAGGCTACAAAAGATTAAAGGGAAGGAAATAATTCATACAAAGCTTAATTTTAACTTTTCACATTTTTCATATTAGAGTAGTATTTTAGAAGCAAGTAGCAAGCTAGTGAGGGCCCGTTCCTCCAGTGTCCATAGCCTAGATCCGCTATGTTCGCCAGTCCAACCCTCTTAGTTTGACCTTCACCAGCAGGCTCGTCTACCGACTTGCCCCTCCACATTTGGCACAAGGGAACTCTTGTGAGACTGAGGAGCAAAAAATGAGACAAATAGTTTTCCATCGAGTTAGCTATAGTATGACATATTTTTAAGGTAACCTATATTAGAAGTCATTAATTGTTGTACTTTTATTACTTGTTGTTATAGTTTTTCTTGTAGTCCTCAAATCTTTATAAATAAAGAGTGAAGAGGGACATTTTAGATTTGTTGACAATTTCTATAGACTCTAAGATAATAAATTAGCTTTCACCAAGTTTCCCTCATTCTCTCTCCATTCTCACACAGGTTCTCAGGTCATACCCTTCGGAGCTCGCTTGCTAGTGAGTTCAAATATTACCCACAGATAAACTTGAATCCAATATCCTGAAAACTCTTCCTTTTAAGAATTTCATGCATTAAAAAAATTTGAAAATGAGAAACAATTTGCATCAAATAAAAATATGTGCAAGTAAATATAAGTTAAAGTAAAATAATACTCAATAATCCAATTACATAATTATATTGTAAATTAAAGTAAAAAATCATTTAATACCAATAAAAATGCTCACAAATTAAAATATTTATGATTCAATCTCAACATACATGTACATTATTAATTTATGAATTCTATACCTAAAATGTACCTCCAAAAATATATAATAAGTATTAAACATAAAATTATAAGTATAAATATTGTAGTACAATATTAAATTTATTTGAAATTCATCTAAAAAATAGCCTAACTCCCTCAGCAAATGCTGCCTCTAAAAGCTCCCTCCTCAAATGCTAATTCTTCAAAAGCTTCCAAAATACCACATTTTAGTATTCATCCATTTCATCATCACATTCATTCATATTTACCTAAACAATATGTAAAATAAGTTATTTTTTAAATATAACAGTCAATTTGAATAGAATTATGATGTTACAATGAGTTTGTCCATTGCAATGCATATTGGGTTCTTAAGTAAGAGAAATATCATTCCCTTTATAAATTTAGCTTTGTAAAAAATCATAATTAAGATCATGAACATATTTATCAACTATCTAAAAATCTACAGTCTCAAAGCTTGTTTAGTCAATGGAGCATAACTTTTTTAAAGGTGTAACCTATAATGAAACATAATTTTCTTAAGAATCTAACATCTTTGCTAAAAATGAGAACATACTGGTATATGAAGTGCATATATATTCCTTAAATTAAAGCTGAACTAAACATACACCGAATCATTTAGTTGTTGATGCTCTAAATTAGATGTGTCAAATGGGTTATTAGGTCAAGTTTGGGTCCGATTTTAGATTGATATGTTTTGAACCCACCCAACTGATTTTGTAAATGGGTCAAATCCTTGAACATGACTTGACCTGCCCTAAACCTAGTTGAACCATCCCGATACAATAAATCGTTTAGATTAAAAAAAAAATTAGAGCAAGACATGACAACCAACGAGCAAAACAATATATTCATTCATTCCAAATTTAGATTTGCTACATGTATTCCTATTTCCAAAAATTCAATTAATTATTGCATCACTCCAGGTTTATGATAATAATTCTGACGACGATCATGTAGAAAATGTGGATTCAAAAAATATATTTTGCTTGATGAAGATGATCCTCCCATCTCTTTTTGATAATGCTCATATATGATTTGTACAATCTCTTTTCATTCTTGAACATGATTTTGATTACTTTAATTGTTCTTTATATTCCATCATAAACATAACTAAGAGATTGCTTCTCATTTCAATCAATTACTCCTAATAATCTTATAAGTGGTCTTAAAAAATTTGATCTAATAAATTAATCAATCTAATATTTATTATGTAAAACTATAAAAGGTACATCCTTCTATTTTGTTATTTTATCAACATTGAGTCAATGTAGTAGTTATTCATTAAAAATACTTGGAAATCATCCTTATATTTATCGATATTTTTCAAAATAGTTAAAGTTGTTGCAAAACAAATTTATGTTAAAATCTCTTTTCTATACAACTTGGTCTTTTCCTTAACAATATAAAGCAATGATTTTGAGCAATTATTGTCACAAGTGGCTCCCGCTATGTACGTAGCACGTTCTCATATATAGTTTAATTTAAGAGGTAGCCCCCTCCCCCCTATGTTGTAGCACTTTGTCATCTATCACAATTACTTTCTATCTTCTAATAGTTATATTACTCTGATATCATTTGTAATAATTCAAACTCTTAACTATAGATGTATTATATGTTTTGATCAAATGGTCTCAGGATTTTGTCCTATTTGTATAACTTCACATAAGGCCACCCATCCCTTGATTGCTTCCGCACGAGCACATTTTACTTTAGGTTTTCTTAATGAATTTTAATCATTACACCAAAAGGTGTCTCGATGTTTAAGAGTTTAACTTCTTTTTACTTGAGAGGTTTCACATGTCCTCTTATGCCTAATTTTTTTATATATTGCTTTTAATTTTTCTTGTTTTTGTGAGAGACATACATGTGAAACTTTTAAATTGAGCAATATTTCACTTAGCACCAATCAGATATTATTTGATCATTCAATTAATACCTTCGGCTTTATATATAACTCCACATAGCAAATATTTATATTTGTTCTCCCAACCAAAATGTCTACCTTCATAAGAATGATTCCATGTTGGGTCCTTTTTTCACACACAATAGGAGGAAATAAAGGCTTCCTTCCAAATGAATCCATTCTAAGCATAATAAAGAAATGATTGCTATTTAAATAAAAAGAAACTACACACCTTGATCTAAAAAATAGTTATATAATTCATCTATAATGACCAATGTATATTATGATATTTCTTTTTTGCATTAAATCATTTTGTATTTGATGGATATAAAAAAAAATGATCAGCAATTATATGCTACCAAAAGAGAACTTTTATGTTATTGATGAAATTATTATGCAAATATAATATCATGGAAATTTACTTACATCTTAAAAAACAATACAGAAGTTTTAATAGTGCTTAAGCAAAAAAAAAAAAAACCACAACAAGTGGCAGAATAAAGAAACAAATAATATTTCAAAGAAAAAAATAATATTTTCAAACAGTTCTAATACAAAAATAAGACCAAAAAAAAAAAGCAGACATTCAATTTTTGTATAAACAAGATATTTTGTCTTGAGAATACAATATCACATATTTTTAATATTGATATGATTAAAAAAACATATGATTTGCATGAATTTCGAGGCAATTTTCGAATTAAATTTTTTTGAAATTAAAGTTATAATCATCTAAAATTCAAATTTGGCATGCTTATAATTAAATGAAGTGTTTCGATGAGGCAAATCCAATGAGCCCAAGATCATTCAATCCATGCATCATTAAGACACTTAAATGCTGGAAAAAAAAAAAACTTAATGATCAAGGAAATAAATATGGACTCTACGATATAGTGTTTTGGATTCATGTTCAAATTACTAAATTATTTATCCTAAAAAGTTTATAAATAGAGCATCATTCTCTATATGAAGGGGGAGACCAAAGAGCTAAGAGAACTAAATAGCTATTTAGCATTTTCTGGCTATCACTGCAGACGACTACCACCAGCTATCGTCATCAACAACCATCTCAGCCAGTAATCACCGTCAATGACCATTGCTATAATCATCGTCATCTCCATATTCATATCAAGATTTAATCTTGTTGTTAGGTATTAACTATTTGACTATGAATATCAGATTTTTTTAATTCATATAACAGAAATCAAACCCTATTTCTGGGTGTCTCCAAGGGAAATTTAGATAATTTTTCTCAAACAATTCCATCTTCTTCAACTATGAGGAAGAAATGATTCTTGTATCACATGTTTTATATCGAATTTTTCAACTGGATGAGGACTGTTACTTGTGATACAATGCATATGCCCATAAGCTTAATAAATATGGTCTTTTTTTGAATATATAATATAACTATACATTTGTGATAAGATGCAAAATTTCAATAAGCCCATAAGTAAACACCTATACACTACACTTTCTATTTATTTATCTTAAGTTCTTGAACATGTACTTCTAATAAAATGCTTAATAAAATTATAAAAACATTATGCTTCCTCATAAATTTCCTTATCCTAATATATGGGCATATATATATATATATATATTACCTATCAGGATATTTTTAAAATTATTACATGTAACATTAATAGAGAATTTATGAAAAAAATTAATTATTTTTGTAGTATTTATATTGCCACTAGGAGTATTTATAATTCATATAATTGTTTTAAATTTTTAATAAATATATTAAAACTTTTAATCTTTATATATATATTAAAAGTATATATTTATACACACACACAGATATATATATATATATACATGAATGAGATATTATTATTAAAATTAAGGGTTAAATTTCAAATTAGTCCACCAGGCACCGACTATTCATATATGACCATTTTAATCCCAAAATATAACTTTACTCCAATTAGTCTACCAATTATACAAAATTGATTCAAAATGGTTTCTTTGGGACTAAATTGAAATCAATTTTGTATAATCAAGTGACTAAATTCTGATGTAGTGGATCGTCGGAAGATGCGACCTGTAAGAAGGATTTGGGTTTTCCCAATCCAGGGAAGAAGAAGGAGAAGCTTTCAAAGCTTTTAAAAGGGGATAATATCATTCAATGCCTTTCCTATTACAAAACCTGCTATTTATAAAGTAAAAAGAGCATTCTAGAAGCTCATTCTAACAAACTAGATAAGGTGTCCTAGGGAACACCTCAAGCATAAAATGCACCGCATCATTCTCCCCTAGCGTAAAAAGGCTCGACTCCGTCGAGACGCATTATTGAAAAAGAGATTGTTGTAGAAGACAGATTCCCGGATCGAAGATTTTGTTCTCATCATTTGCATCTTCCAATATTCTCTCAAATAACTCACCAACTTTTTTGACAAGCTCTTGAGGGACTTGATTTCCATCAGTATCAAAGAGAGCATAGCTCTCAATGTCATGATCAAATAATACAGAATTGTCATTGCTGGTGCGATAAAGGGGAGGCCCAAGTCTTCCAATCAAAGGTGCCAATGGATTTTCATTGTAGACACCGTGCAACCAGGATGCACCCATGTCAACAGGAAATCCAAAAGAGTAATCAGTGTGCACATGACCACCAACTCTATCCCCATATCCCAAAACAACCACCTGAAAGGATGCGTTCTTGAGAGCACGGGCGGTGTTAAAGCCTGCAAATCCTGCACCAATGACAATAACAGAAGGAAGGGATGGCTGTCTTCTCTCATTGTCAAGAAATGGCATTCTAAACTGTTGCTGTTGTTGAAGCAATGCACTAAGATATGCTCTCTTGATACCAAGTGAATCTCCGCAAGAAATGCTTGGTCTAACAGAAGATGCGCAGAAAACAAGGCTTGCCATAGGGATTTCTAGCTCAACAAATTTAGTATTAGATCCTTCGGTGACATTTCGTCGAACAGTTTGAGAGCATTCCACTGGATAGACTTTGACAGTAAAATTTTGATCGGACCTTTGCACACCTGAAGTATAAACATCCCCATCACCACTGCCCATTATAAAAACATCTTGTTGCTTGCTCATCGTTCTCAGAAGTTTCAATCTTAAACTTCATTAAGTCTCCAGGGAACTTTGAAACCGAGAAAAGTGATGTTTCACCGTATTACATGGTTGAAACCTGATCTATATTAACTTTTGTCTTCATTAAGCTTCCAAACAGAGAAGCATTCATGTTGACCTGCTGACAGTCCATATTAAAAGAGTTCTCCTGATCCTTCTTTTGATTTATGTCAGTTTTTTCACTAAATAAATCATCAAAAGAAATAGATGGGATGGAATGGGTATTTTTCTTCTCTACATTCTCATGCACAGAAAATTCAAAACGCGATATCTTACTTTTCTCTTCTTCATTTATCCTCCACGGTGAGGAAATGTGTTCGTTCGGTGTTAGGCCATGATCAGCATTTGTCTCACGGTCCAGCAAGTCCGAGCTGGAATCTTCGTCATCGTCCATATCCCCATTCGAATCTATATGGGCTTCCGATTGCTCCATTCCATCTTCGAAACTGCACTCGCTGTCGGAAGTTGTCGGCTGCACATAGTCGGTCTTGTCGGGGCGTGGGAGATCAGTTTGGACGCAAGATGTGGACTCTTGCTGGGGAGAAAATGCGGCGGGCAGAGCTGAAGGTGAAAACGGGTTTGGGGGCGCCGGAGTTGTCTCTTGCGGCCTGGTACTGGTCCATGCATTGGCGGCCATGATCCGGTCGCGTGGAGCGCCGCAAAAGCCGTAGGTCCCCCGTGTAAACAGCAGGCGACGGGTTGTGGATTGATTGTAGAAGCGAGCAAATCTGATCAGGATAGTTCGAGCTCAACAGTTTGAGCGAGATCGCTAGACAGGCGCTGCCAAGGAGCGGAGTCGCCAGAGACCGACGCGAGGTGTGCGGGAGGCTGTTCAGGCAAGCGCCAAGCGCCAAGCGAAGTCACGCACGCGTCGCTTCGGCGAATCGGCGGCTGAGGGTGCGGGAAGCTGGTCGGCGGGGGTCTGGTCGGCTGCTGTCGGCGGCAAAGGAGCGGCGGCTTTGAGATGAGGCTCCGTCTGAGCCGGCGGTAATTGAGGATGGGTAGTGGAGGGATTGAGAGGAGCTGGAAGCGGTCCAGTGAAATGAGAAGAGGCGTCGGACTCGTGCAAGTAAGGCGTGCAGGTGTTACACGCGGAAGGCCATGCTGCAGGTAGAGGGCCAGACTCGATCGCTGGACCTTCGAGGGCGACTGGTCTTGCGCGGGCAGGTCTGCGTTGGAGATGAACGGAGTCGGATGCGGGAGTAATCTGTGGAGGCGGATCGTGCCATCTCAGCGGAAGCTTGAGCGGCGGATACTCCGGCGGCGGGTCACACCATCGGAGAGGGAGTTCGAGCCGAGGGTAATCATCAACGTCCGGGGGAGTATGGCGGGACGGATGGCATCTGCGTGAAGCGGACGAGGAGATCGAAGAAGAAGAATACCTCGGTATGGTTGCCGACGACATTCTCATCTTCCTTATTGCCCGAAGGTTTTCACGAATCCTATCAAGGTTTCTGTCTACCTGATCGAGCGATTCCTTCGATTGAGCTTGATAGAAGGCGATCCGGCTTCGATCATCGTTGACAGCCCACCTTTCTTGGCGTCGATCGTCGTCGACCGCCAATCTTGTTTTGCAGCTTCGATCATCGTCGATAGCCGACCTTCTTCCGTAGTCCATCGATCTTCACAAGCTCCGGGCCCTGATACCAACTGATGTAGTGGATCATCGGAAGATGCGACCTGCAAGAAGGATTTGGGTTTTCCCAATCCATGGAAGAAGAAGGAGAAGCTTTCAAAGCTTTTAAAAGGAGATAATATCATTCAATGTCTTTCCTATTACAAAACCTGCTATTTATAAAGTAAAAAAGAGCATTCTAGAAGCTCATTCTAACAAACTAGATAAGGTGTCATAAGGAACACCTCAAGCACAAAATGCGCCGCATCAAATTCAGATCAATTTTATACATAATTATAATATAAGAGATTATTTTGGATCAATTTTGTATAATCAATAGTTAAATTGGGCCAATGTGATATATTATGACTAAATTAGTTATACACAATAAATCGGGGATTATTTTGATATCTTTCTATTAAAATTAGTTATTGTTTCCCACCGTTGCTTAACTTGGTTGGCGGGCGAGTATGGTTGGGAACACCCTAATTCCTGTTTGTAGCTACTCGAGCGCCAGCGCCTCTTAAGTTGTACTCAATCAAGTGCGGGCTAGGAGGTTTTTTGTAAGGGTGTCAATATTTGATCCGACTCGAAAACCAGACCCGAAACCACATGAAAATTTCGAGTTCGGGTCAACCCAAACCGAGTCGGGTTCGGGTTAGGGATTTCAACCTGTTTGTAAAACCGGGTCAGGTTCGCGTTGACCCGAAAACCCAAAATCAACCCGATTTGACCCGTTTTTAATTAATTTAGGAGGGTTTTAATAAATTTTTATGAAAGAAATAAATGATATTTCAAAAAATTATAAACATTATTGCTCAAATTAAATTAATCTTGATTTATTTTAAATTAATTAAAGTAAATCTTACCTTAATTTGATTTAGATTTAAATAAATTGAATTAAATAAAAAAAATTAATAAAATATATCAGAATAAGATCGGGTTCAGGTTGACTCGGACCCGAAGCGGGTCGGGTTCCGGTTCGAAAAACCGACCCGTTTGCAAAAACAGGTCGGGTTGAACAGTGTCGGGTCAATTTCTGTTTGGACCAGACCCGATTTTGACAGCCCTAGTTTTTGGGATGAGTGTCTCTTCGAAGTTAGCTGATGATTAATCACGCAACCAAACGCTCTTTTGCAGATAGTAATCGGTGAATATCCCGTTCCAAAAATAAATAAATAAATAATAGTTATAGTTCATATGTTAAGCGGTCGGGTAATTTTTATTACAAATAAACCTACTAAAAATATATACGAAGCTCATGCCCGTACTGTTTTAAGATCCGAATTCTAGCCCGCAATTAACGCTGATTTGAAGATTCCAAATCACAAGCTCTATCGCGTCCTCGTCCTCGTCCTCGTCCTGTCTACGTCAGGCGAACCGAATCTTATCCATTAAAACCCTCCAAAGAACAGGTGTCGTACGTTCAACCCTTTCTTACATGAATCTTCCAGCCGGCAGAGCAGTGGATCCGATCATCTTCACTGATTCCCGATCCTCGCCAGTTGGCAATGTCGGGTCCGCTGCCAGCAATGATTGTAGAGTACTAAATGACGGCTGTGCTTGTGGCCACTCATGTCACAGCTCACTCTCGTCTTCGTCTCAGTTCTCTCTGTAGTCCACCGAATTCCTCTTCCGCCATGCAAATGCCCTTCAAAATATTGACTTGCCTCTATCTCCCCTTGATCCTTTCAGCCGTCTTCCTCCCGATCGGCGGCAAGAAAACCCTAGGAACCCGCCGCGCCACCGTCCACTTCGATGAATCCCTAACCAACATCTGGCCGCTGCCGAAGCAGTTCACCTCCGGTAATCTTACGCTATCCGTTGATCCGGATATTACCGTCGATGTTCAGGGACCCGGTGGGAGTTCCCCCATCGTGCTGGAAGCGTTCGAGAGGTATAGGAATTTGGTTTTCAAGCAGCAGTCGGGGTATGCTTTGGGGGAGCACGACGTCTCCAAGCTGACCGTCATCGTTGCTTCGGATAACGATACGGTTGTTTTTCGACTGGAAGGATTTGTTGACTCTGTTCATTGTTTTTACTCTGTTTTGAATACATGTTCAAACAAATAGTCAAGCAAAATTTCTAGATTTGAGATAAGTAGTCAGTTGCGATATCATATAGTTTTCATGTTTAAATTCTATGAAGATTTACTAAATCTGGACTTCAGGTTTTACTAAAATCCTACTTGTAGCCAAACAGTCCCGAGGGTTTAATGGTTTTTTATTTTGGTTGTTTACAGCTCCAACTTGGTGTGGACGAAAGTTATACACTTTATGTATCTGATGGTAGCGAAGGAGGTGGAGGAGGGAGGTTATCGATAGTTGGTGGGGTTTCAATTGAGGTATGAAGAGTTTTATTGGGCATTTAAATTATGATTTCGGCACGATTGATTAATAAAATAGTGCTATTTGTGATTCTGATGAATTTTGGATGCCAGTATTCTTGCTTTTAATTTAGATGTCTTCTGATCTAATACTATTTGTGACCTCATTTTTTTTTTTTTTTTGTGGAAAATTTTCCAATGCATCTTGGATGTTTCCTTCCACGATTGATTTAAGTAAAATGTCAGTTCCCTGGATTGTAGCATTTGGGAATTTAATTAGCCCTGGCCATCCTCCCTTTGTTCCATGACACATTATATTCTGTCTATCCTTTTAATTATTTGAATTTGGGCTGTAGATATTCTTTTTAGTGCAAATTCACTACTATACAAGTTTCTGATTTGTGTGGCTAACTACGAGTGCAGAATCCATCAGTTCTCTAAAATATTTTCTTTTGTCACTTCTTAAAGGTAAAGCTGATTTCCTAAACAAGTTTAAAATATCAAAAATATTTTTTTTTAATCCACATTTTTTATGAAAGTTAAGAAATTTAAGGAATGTATAAATGTATAGTCTCCTTTTTGAAATATTTTGCATAATTTCACGTATTTGAATTTTGATTCTTTCAGCAAGAGTGTACATGTTGCTACTATATTTTTAATGCATGACTTATCACCTTAATGTTTATTTCTTTGCAGGCAAATACAATATATGGTGCACTGCGGGGTTTGGAGGTATATAGGTGTCAATAATGAGTGTTATTGTGGTTCCTCTTGTTATTCTTCAAGCAGTCCTCATCTCAGCTGATTGACATTCACTTGACTGATTGTCACACCAAATTTGTTTTCATTCCAACTGAGTAGCATTTTCTATTCTGCTATATTCTTAAACTTTGAATTAACAAACTAAAATGGAATCAAGTACAAGAGAATGTGTCAATTCCATTCATGTCTATGTGCTTCATGCGCAAGATGTGGTATTCTCTATATAACAGAACATCCAAACTCTTGCAGTGTAAGTGACCAAATCCATTTGCAAGAACCGTAGTGAGCAATCAATTTTTACCTAGGATAAACAAAACTTGCATTCACCACACATGCCTTTATCATATATAAATAATAACTAAAGTATGGCAATAATAAAACGATTTGTGAAGTTCAGTCAGGATTGACTAACATTCATAGGTCGACATGGCACAAATCATTACAACATCCAAAGCATGAATGGGTAAAAAGTGAGAAGATTATAAAACATATGAAATTATTTTTTTCACATTACTAATGTGGATGATGGAGAACATCTCACAAATTTAGAGTAACCATTCTCAAAGAGAAAGCCAAAGAAAAAATAATAATTTCTCTTACAAATATCCAAGATAGTAAGTTGATGCATAAAACCCTCTTCCTCATCTTCATCTTTGGACTGACCTCTTGATCCCTAGCACTTCGTATCTCTAACAGCCACTCAGAAGAAGTTACACCCTCATCTCATGAAGAAATCGTATACTTGACCTACTCAAATACTACTTACTCTTGGTTAATTTTTGAATAGAAATAAGATTAGGGTTTGAGATAATTATGAGACTGCCCTTCTAATTCAATTTGATATAACAGATTAATTTCTTGCCCTAATATCAAATCCTTTGTATCATCAGACAACAAAAGGAATTGCCAAATTTGCTCAAATCTCCAGAACCTCCTCACTCAAAGTCTTGTAGGGCATCATTTGCTGTAGAAACTAATCAAATTCAAGAATTGTCTAAAATTGAGAATAATTTGCATCTTACAAGCTTTTTTAAAAGGATTGTACTATGTACAGATCTTATGAATTGGAACGTCATTATCTTCAACCTTTTCTCTAATCAGAAGGCAATAAATATCAATATGTTTATTTATAATATATCTGTGTGTGGCTAAGTAAATAACACTACGATTTTCATGGAAAATCTCAAGCTATTTTGGTGCAAACCCGAGTCTTCTACTAAGCCGCCCCTCAACCAAACAATTTTCTTGATAACTTAAGAAAGTACCACATATTTTAATTTTGTAGACAAAAGAATTGTAGGGTGAAGATAAGACTTCCAGCTGATAGCATTCTTAGAGAGATTGAAGCCATATCCAATTACTTTCTATGATTGTCAAGGAAGCCATATCTAGTTTCTTAGAGAGATTGAAGCTATACAAAATGACAATTGAAGCCATATCCAGTTTCTTAGAGAGATTGAAGCCATATCTAGTTTCTTTCTATGATTGTCGAGGAACTTGAAAATCTGTTAAGGGACTTAAAGTGTGTCCACCACTTCTGGCAGCTAGACTTCCTGAGATAATTTGACCAGTTTTCCTTCATATGCTTATAAATTCTACGTGTCTGACCTCATGTGGTTGAGAAGATGCTGAAACATCATGTTCATAGAGCTACCCGTATCATTTGAGATTTGAAATACTTTATAACTATTGATGATCTTTTGGACAATGATTGTGTTGTTATAGATGTTTCGATTTGCAAGGAGGGCCAATGCTATGAAAGGAAAAGTGAAAATTGGAGACGAGTGGGTTAGATATACATTACACGAGTCAAGTTATCAAAGGTAATGACGGTAGCTGACCTTTGAACTAGTGCACCTAATTATGCACCAAACCACTTCATAATTCAAATCTTGCCTCTTGGTGGGGGGTGTTAGTAGTCGCTCTTCTAGTTGTGCGGGATGGTCAACATTATTATCTTTGATTGAAGGTTTTGTTGAGCATGTTAGGAACTGCTTCAAGTTAACCTTCTCTGGTAGCTTCTCAAGATCATTTTCTAGACCCTACAATTCTTTGACTCATGTTCACTCTCATTATGGTGAAGCAAGCTCTGGAGTGGTTGGGACTCCTCAAAAGGAGTGGCACCGGCTATCGAAAGTACTCTATCTTTAATGGCTGCAAAGATTTTGTCAATTTCATGGTCAAACTATGCAATAATCACTTAGGATTGATTGTGTCAAAAAGGTGACATTCCTCTTGGCTATGGTGGTCATGACCATAGTGGTCCAATCGATGGTTGTGGTTGCCTTAGTAATTGCACGAACTATCTCTCTCAAAAGGTTAATCTTGTTAATCATTTTGTGTTTGGTCAGGCCAATCATGCCAACTAGGATTTTTCTAGTGAGATGCAACTGCAAAGGGGCATCAGTGATAGGATATTTCTAGTGAGATGCAACTAGTAGTTTTCCGCTTGTCCTTTGATCAATTTAAGGGTTATGATTGATGCCAAGGGAGAATCCATGGGCCTTTTCCTTCCTTTTTTGATATGAAGATGGGAGAGATATTTATTTATAAGCAATGAATTTGTGGCCTCATATTTTCCTTATCTAGCACTCCCGTCAAACCCTCCTAATTTGATTGTTCTTTAACACCAATAATGGGGTATTTATAGGTGCTTTATCGGCTTGAGGAAATTTCAGGGAGGGTGGATGCATTGCCCTTTACTTTTATTTATATAGTCTCCTTTTTAGCAAGTTTTGTTTGCCGATGAAGTAAAATCTGTGAAATTGTTTCTCAAATGATCTCTGTAAATTCCAGACTTTGAGCCAATTGTGTACCTATAATTACAAAACAAAAACTGTAGAAGTGAACAAGGCCCCATGGTACATTCATGATGAACCCCGATTTTCCTTCCGCGGGCTGCTTCTTGGTAGGGAAATAGTGCAAGCTCAAACTTTTGTTTTGTTTATGTCTACGGTTTAATAACGGAAATACATATATATGCACTATGTATTTATCATTTCCAGACAGCGCGAGACATTTCCTGCCAGTAAACATCATCAAGCAAGTAATTGAATCTATGTCATATGCTAAACTTGTAAGTAGTTCTCTTTTTGAAAACCAAGTTGTTCTTTGTGCTCTAGATTATTTATAACCAATTATTTTTTAATTTCTGTTTTTCTTGTTCAGTAGAATGTTCTTCATTGGCACATCATAGATGAAGAGTCTTTTCCTTTAGAGATACCCACTTATCCAAATTTGTGGGAGGGTTCGTATACGAAGTGGGAGAGATACACGGTTGAGGATGCTTATGAAATTGTTGAGTATGCCATTTTTTTTTAAATTAACATCCACGACGTTATTGCTTCTCACATTCTACTTTACCATTAAAAAGATGCATAAAATTGCTCAGAAGTATCTGAATATGTTGAATTAAGTTCTTAGAATGTTTTTTCTATATTGCCGATCTGTGGTGTAAATTAACAAACCATTATTGTTGATAAATGCATTTGTTGTCCCGGTATCTTTAAGCTATGATTTTTTACTTTGGAATTTGAAAGTTTTGATATACTTCTTATACCATCATTCAAGTAATCGTTTGAATTTGAAGGCATCACGACACTTAATAAACCATAAATCATTTGTAATTTAAAATTTACATCTTGATTGTATTTTACCAAGCCTAAAAACTTGACCGCCTAGTGGTTGAATGCCACGTGGTATTTCTATTGTAATCTACATAGTAATGATGACATGGAGGTAGGATTCTCTGGAAGTTGATTCCTTAGTAATAGGTTGGTTTATATTATTTGGAATTGCTTCATTTTGGTTGGATGTACATCTTTCCACCTTTTAAATTCAGAACATGGGCATGTATATGGAGACTGTTAGTAAGGTTAAGCTAATTAATTGTTAATCTTTTGTTGGATGCATCCGAACTTGGTTGATTTGCAATTTATTGTTCATCAAGAATGGAGTGGTTTAAGAAAGCGTCTTTTTTAGAATCTAGCCTAAGGATAGAGCATTTTTTATTACATGAAATACTAAATTATACTCAGATTATTGTTACAATGGCTGGAACGGTCTTAATTATATGACTAGGAATAATAATACGATCTACGCCTAGTTTGCTTTTTTCAAACTTTTGCTCAATTAAATAAAACATTTTTAATCTGCGTGGTATAATGTACTGTTTTACAGTCAAATTAATAACTATTGATGGGTGGTCATTTTATTGCCGTTGTAATGGAATATAAACTTAGAGAAAGTTAGTTTCTTATTGATGGGCCTTTAATGAGGAATAAACTCAGAAATGTTTTAACAAAACAAGTAAGCTATTCTTATGTATTATTATATTTTACATTTGTATTTTTTGTTAGCGGTAGCTCCATTTTATAAGTTTAGTTGTGCAGGTACTCCGTTATGCGTGATCTCTGGATGTCAAGTTGCCCTTATTTGTGAAATTATCATTCATGCATATTTACCAACATCCGGTCAATTATTTATGTTTTGTTGTTGTTGTTTTCATTTCACCTAGGCGTGTATTTTCTCTAGCTGATCTTTTCTAATTTTCTTTCTTTTCTGGTTCTCGGTCTGATGCGCATTTGTCATGAACAAAAAGTTTTGCAAAAAGAAGAGGTATGCTTCGATGTATCATTTCTACATAAAAGAGAAATTTAACACTCTATGATATTGCTTTTTAGTTTCCACTTAAATACCTCCAAGCGCTATAAACTTTTTCTTGGTGTACATATTGTTGAAAGTTGATTGATTATCAATTGTCTCTTTGTTGCGGGTTAGTGATAAAATGTGAATAATTGCTTGACATATACTCTTTCAGGAATTCATGTAATGGCTGAAGTCGATGTCCCTGGTCATACTGTGTCATGGTATGTCATCTTCAACTTGTCATCTTCAGATTAAGAATAGGTTATGATATCCCATTCTAGGCCGATGATGTTGTTAAGATAAATGAAACGTGTTATGCAGTGTGCACAATAAGAATTGCATTAATCTGATTAAAAGTTGCAATAATAAGTTTGATAGGCTTTAAGATATTAATTTTTTACATAAAAAAGATAAATTTGACGATGACCTTATATGTTCTAAAGTTAATCAAGCTTATGTCTATTTTTGGTAGTTTAGCGGTGAAAATTTATACTTTTAACTGGACGGTCCAATATGCAGTAAATCAAGGGTGTTGGACCGTTGGTTACTTGGTTTATGAAAATTTATGCTTTGAATCCTGCACTTTTTTTTTTTCATTTTCTAATTGCATGTTCGCAGGGGTGTTGGTTATCCTGATCTATGGCCTTCTCCTAACTGTACAGAGCCCCTTGATTTCACGAAGGAGTATACATTCGATGTTATTTCTGGAATTTTGACAGGTAAATGTTCAATTTTCATTGTTCTATATAAATAGCTGAATAACACTTATTTATTGTCTCATTTTCTTTCCTAACCGCTGGAAGCATTGCCATGGAATACTTGATTGAATGAATCTTTTTAAATTCACAGGAAATTATATTCAGAAGGAAAAAAAAAATCATTAGAAAAGGAAGATTTTGGCAGAGAGATAGTGGAATGAAATGAATGGGTCATGCATGCCACTTACCTCGCCTCCTATGAAGTAGAGGGGTTAAGCGAATATTGGAGGAGAGGTTTGAATATTGGAGGAGAAGCCCAAATTTCGTTTGGCCGATGTGGGCTCTGAAAATTCGAGCCCCGACGTCCCCTCCGCCGCATTTTTGCTTTCTTTTTTGCTTGGTAGGGGGGAGTTTTAATGGACTAATTTTCCGGGTAAATTTTTAGAAGTCAGATTGGGATTGTAGATAAGGCACACCCTGAGATTTCGCCCTCATATTGTGAGGACTTTATGATCTGAGTTGTCGTTTCCTATAGGCGGAATCCCCTATAGTTAATTACACCTCTCGATCACGAGAGAGAACTTTCGATTAAGGCTAGCATCGATGAATACGTCATTCCCGTAGATACGTGATATCCGGCATATAGTAGCAGCATAAGTGAAATTGTAATTTGCAGGGGGTAGGGTGAACGACCACTATGAGAACTTTCGATTAAAGCTAGCGTCGATGAATACGTCATACCCGTAGATACATGATATCCGGCATATAGTAGCAGCATAAGTGAAATTGTAATTTGCAGAATAATAAATGCCTAATTAAATGCAAATGCAATTTAATGGCCCCAATTACCTAGATGAAAATCAATAAAGGAATGTGGAACTTATGCTAAAATTTTAATAGATTTGAATCATTGACTTGTTCATAAGTAATAGCATAAGCTTTCAATGAATGGGGTGACTACATCAATTAATGTGCAATTGACGATAAGCGATAAGGGACCTGTAATGCATACAATGAGCTGCGTATGAGTGGAAGCAGGAGAATGCATAGTGATATGCTTACAGGTAGAATATGGAAGACATGCAACAAATGTTGTAGTCTACAAATAGACGATGTCACTTAGATACGTACAAGCACACTAAGCTCTTGCAAATGATGACAATGACTATGCAATGATTGAGAAGACGCCCTTACCTGTCAAGTATTTAGCAACTGCACAAGTTCACAGCAAGCGAAGGAAGTTGATATGCAGCGAATGCAATAATGTATCATTTGCAAGCAACAACAATCAGCATGTAGCAACTCGCCAATTCGCAAGCATTAAGAGATTGTTGACGAATGCGATTTAGCTGTCAGGCAATATCAAGATACAAACAAGCATACTTAAATTTCTTACAAGCAATGATGTAAGACGTCCAATGGATATTAAATGGAATCATTGCTAGTTGAAATGCAAATAATTAGCAATGATAATTAACAAGGATGTGTAATCTAGTTTTGAGTAGATGCACTGGAATACTCTAGCAAACGCTACATTGCATACCAATGATAGAGGCATCCATATCAATCCTACAAATAATTACGATGAATACATTAATTTATCAGAAAAGTGCACGACGAATGCGCCGATCCACTAAAGCATGGCATCAACAACATAGAACTTGTAATATCCATAAGTCTACGTAGAGAAGCTTGAAAGCACCGACGAAAGGGTCATTAGTAAATGTGATGGGTTACATGTGAAGAAGAGGTAACTCGCCAATAAAATATGCTTGAGCAAATTATAGTGAACATGACTCATTTGTAGTCGATACTAATCAACATGTATAGAGAGATTGGTGACAAATGCAGCTCAACCAGTAGGCAACATAAGCTTACAAATAGATGCATGAATAAAAGAGCGTGGTGAATACAAGTGGTTGCTAGTAGTAGCGGAAGATTTGTCACATGCGCCATAACATGCCTATGAGTTGCTGTAAACGTAGGAAGAACTGCAACAAATATAAACTTATACGGGCTGCTATAGAAGACCTGTCGTGCACTCAACATGTCACATATGGGCAAATACAATAAGGCTACGACAAACACAAGCTTCTACGAGTTGCCGTAGAAGACCCATAGTACGTCTAAGGATGCCCCCACACGTATAGTATAATATGTATACACACAAACATAAAGGAATGTGTGTGCAATTGTACATCCGTATGGGCCCCGGTGAGCGTACTGTAAGTATACATGTGACATCGGAGAATGCTGCGCGGATCAAGGAATGAACCTAAGTTCGAGCCTGATCCTTCTACGTGAATGGATAGGAGTCTACACGGCTCGAACTATCAAATAAATCTATGGTCGTGAGATTGACCGAGATATTTATTTTATACATTCATATTAGTCCTTCAAGTTTGATAACCAAGAAAAATTCACCATTAAAGGTATAAATCCGACAATGAACCTGATCTTCTATCAACATCTAGACATAGTTGACAAGGTTCAATATATAATTACAAAAATACCCCATAAATACCTGCATGGGCCCCGGCGTACGTGTTAAGGGTACAAATGTGATGTCTGAGGATGTTGCATGGGTTAAGAAATAAATTTAAGTTCGAGTTCGATCATTCTATGTGAATAGATAGGAGTCGACGTGGCTCGAACAATTAAACAAGTATACGGTCATGCCATTGACTGAGATATTTATTTTATACATTCATATTAGGTCTTCAAGGCTTATAAGAAGGAAAATTCACTTATAAAACATAACTTCAACAACGGACCCGATCCTCTGTCGACAATTGGACAGTCGTATAGGGTCGACAATGCCTAACTAACAGATGGAATTGCCTATAAGTCACTCAGATGATGACCGTGTTGAACGTAGGTCTCAACCGAATGGATTATTTTCAAATATTCAAATTGCCTCACAAATACCCACAAAATTCAAAATCTCAAAATCCAAATATTTAAAATTTAAATTCAATTATCAACCATTTAAAGCAAAACTCATCCATCATCTGCAATAATTTATCGAGGTGTACACATTTATATATCACTTCAGCTCATAAAGAGCTAATGTCTGGTTGAGAATATTTCTAGGATTCATTCTCAAACATTCTTTTGCCAGCAAGGACGTGGCACACGTCCTCTAACTGACAGTTTTGCCGCCAAATGCAATCACAAGTAAACGGTTATGATTGAGGCCTCTGAACCAGGTGATTTCCCACCAAATGACACATCTAAATTATGGTCATGGCCAGAGCCTATATGCTCCCCAATGATACTAAATCCTTGAGATGTGAATCAATAAGATATGATTGATAGGACACAAAGCCCGCTGTTAGCTAAGGTGAATTTAAATTTGTCCCTTGGATGACGCAACCCATGGTTGACGATAAGGATCATTCTGTCAGGTTGGGTCGACTAACTCCTCTGACTAAGTAGACTAGGGACCATGATGACCCAGGATGATGGAACCATGGGATCTTGATCGGTTTCATCGTCCATTCCCCCACCATCTGCATTAAGTGTATGATGGTGAAACTCCTAATTTTAAATATTAAACTTTCAAACATTTAAACCCATGATGCTAATATATGGCATATACATATATCTCTACATATCTGATTGACGACTAGACTTAATCAAAAGTTCTCTCTTGTTATCGGGAGAGGTAATTAACTATAAGGGCTTGCGCCTATAGGAAAATAGAACTCAAATCATAAAAGTCCTCACAAAATTAGGGCGAAATCTCTAGGTAATGTCTTATTTCAAATCCAATATGCCTTCTGAAAATTTACCTCAAAACCTAATACGTTAAAACTCCCCGAAGCAGAGGGAAGGCCGGGGAGTGAATTTTCGGAGCCCACAAACTCGTGAGAAAAAAAAAAAGATGAAAAATGATTACCTATCCTCAGGGGTTAGATTGGGAAAAGAATATTGAGATGAATTTGTCTTTAATGGTACAAATATAGACAATGCTTCTATGACATGTGTATTATACAATAAGATAAGATATGAAAATGAAAAAGAGAGCTAATAAATGATAAGATATTAAAATGAAAAAGAGAGCTAATAATTTCCTTTGCTGCACGTCATAATTGGTTTTAGAGGTCGAATATCAACACTTTTTATTGTGTTTTTTGGGGTTTCCATGTAATGCTTTTTCTTTTTTATAGATTTCATGCTTCTTGTATGAGAAAATTAACACTAATATGATTTTTTTTTCTTGGTTGCAGATTTGAGAAAAATTTTCCCATTTGAGCTATTTCACCTAGGTGGTGATGAAGTTCATGAAGGTTAGTTTTGTGGTTATGTTGTCATTACAAAACGTGTAAAGTACAACTAGATCCTGCGGTGGCATCTACGGCCAGTGTGGGAATTGGTACTCGAGCAGCTATGGTTCTATGGTTCTTGATGTCATGCGAGCAGTTTCCACTACGGTCTAGCCATGGCATCCTTTTTGCTTAAGATAATTTATTGTTTTAAAAAAAAAAAATAAGAAGGCCATCGAAGTTTGCTCACTTTAAAAATTTATTTATGCTAAATTTAACATCTGGGGCAGTTATGAAAGAATGATCCACAAAGTCAAACAGTTACGACTAGGTTAATATTACTTTTAAGAATTTGGACTTTTCTGTCCTGGCATCATAGAGAACCTGCTAAGAGTGATACACACCCTTTTCTTGATATGCTTCACAATTTATATTTGGCAATTCTAGACATAAATCCCCAAATGATAAAAAACTCTATAAAGACTTCCAAAAATTCTTAGTCACTGTTGGCACATTTGTAAGGTTTACTATTAAAATTGCCATTTTGCTTCTAGGACAGTTGGCAGAGATTCTTTTGGAACCCAAAGCATTGCTATTAATGTTTATCTTTAATCTCCAAATCCTACTTGTGTTCTTAGCCATTGGTTTGACCTAACCAATTTAGGTTTTCCACCTTCATATGATTTCCCTCCTTGTTTTAAAGCAGGGACAATATCCGGTTCTTTGTTTGTGCATGTTAACAGCCCTTCCACTGAGTGCTGCTGCTGATAATTTTTTTATGTTCCTTTTAGTTTTTACAAATTTTTTTTGTTGGAGATTAGCACGGCAGCACTTGATTTTATTGGTCACTGTTTTGCAGATTGCTGGTTATCTACTCCGCATGTGAAGGACTGGTATGGAACTATTTACTACATGAATCTCTTCTTTAATTGCTTGTATTATTTTATAATTGGAACTTTTTGTTCCAACAATGTCATGCTTATATACAGTTAATGCTTACATGTTGATATATATAATTAGGTTCTGCCATTTTTTCTCTTTTGCCAATAAATGTAGTGTTCTCGTTTTTACTTTGGTACCCCTAGCAGTTTAAACATCCTAGCTCCTACTTCTGGTTTTAGAACACGTGAAAGTTAACTGCACAAGACTTCCCTCCTTTACATCCAATGTCACTTTTAGCTCCAAATTTGGTAAGCAGACTTCAAAAGATGCCATGTTCTTCTTGTCCCTATCAAGCACTTTCATGAAGATTTCTGTTAATATTATCATCATAATCATTATCATCAGTAGTCTTATCCCAATTATTTGGTATTGGCTTTACGAATTCTCATTTTCTATTCAACCCAGGTGAGTGTTTCATGTGGCGTCAAATGTATTTTATTTGAATTTTAGTATTTTAATTAAATTTTAGTTTAAAATATCTTAATTGAATTTTAGTTGGAATTAGCTAATAAGATGCTGTATTCTCATATTATATTTTTTATTGACAAAGAGGTGTGATTAGGCTTCAAGTTTTACATTAGGCTACTATTTGTGCAGGCTTGAACAACGAAACATGACAACAAATGATGCCTACCAGTACTTTGTATTGAGAGCTCAAGAAATTGCATTATCTCATAACTGGATCCCTGTCAACTGGTACGATGTTTCTTTTCAGTGCAAGGTTTGCGGTTACAGATTTAGGATTCATTTGGGACAGCTTTTTTACTGCTTCTTAATGCAATTTTCTAGTACAAAAATCACAAAAATTAATTTTTTGTACTAGAAAACTATTTTAAGAAGCAATAAGAAAGCTGTCCCAAACGAACGCTTAATAAAATAAACAGCTGATGGGGCCTGAAATGTACTTTTGCCACAATCTTCAGGGAAGAAACATTTAACTCGTTTAACAAGAGCCTCAATCCCCGGACTGTGGTGCATAACTGGTCAGTTTAGATGATGAACTCCTACTTTTCACTCCATCATAATTATATGAAATGTTCTTTTCACATATATGATGGTTCTATTGGATGGTGATCTTGACAGGTTAGGACCTGGAGTTTGTCCAAAAGTTGTTGCAAATGGTTTTAGATGTATTGTAAGCAATCAAGGGGTGTGGTATCTGGATCATCTAGATGTTCCATGGGAGAAATTCTATACCAATGAACCATTAGATGGAATTAATGATACCTTACAGCAAAAGCTTGTTTTAGGTGGAGAGGTTTGTATGTGGGGAGAGACAGCTGATACATCTGATGTTCTTCAAACAATCTGGCCCCGCGCAGCTGCAGCTGCAGGTATTTGTTTTTCAAAATTTACCTTTGCATCTGTCTAGTATTGATTCTGCAAATTTATCTACAACTAGAGGACATTTTGTTCTGAATATGATTGTGCAAATTTTCTTCAGAACGTTTGTGGAGTCCAAGGGAGGCCACTAGTTCAGAAAATTTGAATGCGAGTGTTCTACCTCGGCTTCAACATTTCAGATGCTTGCTGAACTACCGTGGAGTCCCAGCTGCCCCGGTCACCAATCTGTATGCTCGTCAGCCTCCAATTGGTGCAGGTTCATGTTTCACTCAATAATTTAAATTTGCTGAAAACTCTCCTTCCGATTAAGGCTTCGTTTGGGACAGCTTCTTTGCGGCTTTCTAAAACAACTTTTTAGTTCAAATTTTCTTGAATTAGAAAATTTTATACTAAAAAGAATAAAGTAGCAAAGAAGCTGCCCCAAACAAAGCCTAATTATTGTGTGAAGATTCTATTCCATATTGTAACATAAAGATGGGGAATCTCAAGTACATCACTGTGTTATCCCTATCATACAATAGTTTACATTGGCAAAATTCATGAGTCCTGGAATTGTGGGAATGTTCAGATCATAATAATTCCCTGGACTCCTGTTTCGTTCATCTTCATGAAGGTTTCCTTTGACCTTTATTTTATGCCTAATTTGAAGAACGTGCATCTCCTTTCTTGCTTCAAAACGTTATGCTCTCCCAGTAAGTCTGGTATTTCTCAATAAGTGAACTGGTTATAAATAATGTGATGCTCAAAGAAATCTGTTGATCCTGTAGATTTCAATGTTGTTTTGGGTTTAGGTGCTGTTTGTTAGATCCATGCTTTTGCCACCCATTTTCTGTTCACACTTAGGGCCATGGTTTCTGCAAATGAAAAATTTATTCAGTTCTCTGAAGGAACTTGCTACTTTGTTATAGTTATGTATTATATCAGTTTACAGAATGGAGAGAATCTGTACTGAATCCTTTTTCCAACAAGTGTTCAAAAGCAAATTACTGATTTTGTTATGATGAGAGATGCCAAAAGGACCAATCTCGCGTATTGGGATATAGACTTGATATTATTGTTGTTGTTGTTAAGGCTTCGTTTGGGATGACTTTCTTTCTGCTTCTTAAAGCGGCTTTTTAGTACATAAATTTTAATTTTTTACTAAAAAATTCGCTTTAAGAAGCAGGAAGAAAGCCGTCCGATGAAATGAAGCCTAAGAGATGCCAATAAAATATGATGCAAAAGCATCATTAGAATTGAGATTCATGCAACAATTAAAACTCAGAAAGATGAAATGCAGCTGTAGAGTTAGTAAGTTTTGATTAAATTATTTCAATTAAAATAATAATAAGAAAGTTGTTCCGAACGAAGCTTTATGCAGATAGAATTATTTGGAAGTGGTTAAATATAACTTTCCTTGACCTTGTTATGATAGTATATATATATGATCCGTTTGGTTGAATATCTCTGAACAATAATATTATGTAGATAAGTAGAATGGTGTTTGGTTCAGAGTTAGATTCTTAAATACTTTAGTATTATGTAGAGTGATCAGAGATGATTCTTATTAATCTTTTATTTTAATATTCCCTATCAATTATATTGCCGGATGTTCAATGATCTGAACAAAATGCAATTGAAATTTTATTTTAAAAATGCCAATATATATCAACAATTAACATCTATGGATGACATAGTATTGCATAATAAATTTTAAAAAACAAAAAAATGAAAAAAAAAAATTTCCTGAGAACAGGGTATCTACCTGCTGTCATTCCAAAAGGAGCGCTTTGTGGTGTAACTAATTCATCAGGGGAACCTAGAAAGCCACCCACCGGCATTGGGCCCACACTTGCTTTCCCCCACTGAAGAGGTGAGACTGTAGTAGAGGGGATTTGAACCCAGAATTGATGGTTTTTGGGTTAAATAGATCTTTTCAAGAGTTTGAAGACATCTTGATATCTTTTATTTTTTCTTTAAATATTTTGGACTTATTTTATCAATTAGGAACAAACGAAGTCTTTAGAGATAATTTTGAATAATTTGGAGGAAATTTGAACCAAATTTTGTGGTAATTTTATCCAAAATTAATATATCAACTCCACAAAAGAGTGAAATTATGATTGATGGAAATTTAATTAGTTCATGGCTCAATTGGGAGCTCTTCGTTGCTTATATGGAGTGATTGCACCACGAAATTCTTCTGAAATTGTGATTTTAGGTACTAATTTTTTTTTTAGACTAACAATTTTTTAACTCATAAGTTTTGATGTCTACAAAATATGGGGCAAATAATACATTATTAGAAAATTCAATAGATGATGAGCATATTTTGACACAATTTTTGAATCTCAAATCTTCCAAATATTGCTGAAAAAAATATAAAAAAGGTAATTTTTATAGCATATAAACTCTATTTTTAGTAAATTTATAGTAGAGTATGTAGTTTCATGAGATCAATCCAACAATACTAACAATATTTGGATCACAATCTAAATGTAGCTAAAATCATGCACTCAAAAGCATAATTAGAGATTTTTTTAAAATTATTTGAGAATTTAAATGTCCTCCAAATTTTACATTTATAGCTCAAATAAGCATGTTATCAAAATAAATCTAATGAGTCTAAGGCTTCGTTTGGGACGACTTTCTTTTTATTTTTTAAAACATCTTTCTAGTATAAAAATAAAAAATTTTCTACTAAAAAGTTGCATTAAAAATCAATAAAAAACACATCCTAAACAAAGCCTAAGCTGCTCAATTCTATGTTTATTAATACATTGAAATGTCCTAAATATGCAAGATTGACAATCAAATGAAGTGTTCAAGATTTTTTGGCCACAATGACTAAAATGCTCCCTAAATAAATTTATAAATAAGTCATATTCTATACATATCTAGGAAGAATTTTGCTCGAGAAAATTTTGAAACTTAGAGAATTTTAGAGTTTTATATACCACACCTTATGTAGCCATTGATTAATATTGATGCCCGTCATGTCATTACCCAGTGTCGAACTACTCAATATCAATCTTTGATTGACATCAATGCCCATTGTTTTGAATGCCCATTGTGTTGACACAATTCAGCTTCAATCATCAATTGATATTAATACCTTATATTTTTATTGTCAGCCGCTTACCATCGATTGATATTTGACATTGTACCACATTGACATTTGATATTTGATATTGTACCACATTGACATTTGTAAAAAAAATCATCCCAAATGAAACCTAAGCTGATTATCTAAAATAAAATTATAAATAGAGGTTGTATAGAAGTACAAGAAATTTATTGCTTATCTTGTATCTACTCTCCTTCCTTTCAACAATTCAATCTTATATAATTAATTTGATATTTAAAAGATATGATATCAATGCAAAAGTAAAAACAAGCAATGATTAGTAGAAATGACACATGCACTGCTAACTATAAATGTCAAATAATAGAAAATAACCAACAACAAACAATAAGATAAATAAGATAACCACTTAAAACTTTTTATATGAAAAGGGATGAGTAATTTTGGAAAGTAGTGAAGATTAAGGCTTTAAGATTCTAGATAAGAAAATTTTCAACAAAGAAATATCATGAAAAGAAGAATCACTAAATTCATGCTACACGTAATATGTAATTAGGATTATTTTGTATGATACCAAAATTACAGAGGGTAGAAAAGAAGAAATTCATTTAGATTAGGATTCCAGTAGTAATATTTTAATAAAAGATTATCAAATCACCATATGTTCTATTAAGAATAGATCACCAAGCCTAACCGAACTACATTTCATTCATATTCTTTTAGAGGATTACATAGGTCTATGTAGTAAATATATGTACCATGATGAAATTTGAATAAGTCATTTTAATTACATTTTCAAAGAGAATATTCATGAATCAAGGAGTTGAATCATGCTTTGTTTCTTCATCTTCCACACCCTTCAGCTTGTTAATTTCACTTTACTTTACTTGTCCCTTAATATTTTTCTTCCATTGATATTATGGTTACTTAATTTGAAAGAGCCTTTTCATTTCTCTATATAGAATGTGTTGAACGCAGCTTCATGGCTAGAAGAAGAAGCCTTCCCTCTTTTCTTTAGCCTTTTTTTTTTCATAAATGGCTTCTTATGTTAACATAGCTTGGAATGTAGACTTTTAGATGAGGTGGCATGATGAAGTGGAAATTTGATTTGACCTTAACTTTGTGGACTAAAAGTCTATGTTACATGACATTTAAAATACTAATGTATGATAATAATACAAATATTAATATTTTAAAATTCTCTAAAATAAAATTATAAATCAAGATTGCATAAATGCTTAAGGTAATCACTCTTTGTTATGTATAAATTAGTCATCTATATTTGATGCTCATTTTTCTCATTGCTTAGATTTCCCTTTTATCAAGAGAATGTCCAAGATGCTCCTTGATTGTTTCTTAGCTTTTCATATGCACCATTGATCGTTATCTGACACTTGTCAATGTTTGGTGTCCATCAACTAGCATATCTAATACACATCTGGTCTCCCACCATTGATATCCAAGTTAATCATTGTCTGTCTCATGACTTCTGACATTCTGCATCAACCACTGTCCAACTCACATCAACAAGTAATGCCTAACTTTTTTAGCCATTGATTTCATCATCTTGGTCACCTAGACTATTCTCATGTTAGAAGGATAACAAAGACAATCACCGTCCATCATTTGAATTTCAATGTTCCTCATTGACTATTGTCTAACGCCTACCAGTATCTGACATTTGTCTTCCATAATTTCTGCTTTCCAAACAAGCTATAGCCCACCATTTTTTGATGATACTACCACTATAGAAGATATTTTTCACGGTTCATATTTATTATATTATATTAATGTCTTCTCAAGTTGTGGAGAATAAAGCTCTTTATAATGTTTGACTTAGACTAATGGAATATATTTAAGTAGGGCTATAGCTTTTTTTTTTTTAACTTCTCAAGTTTTGCATGTAAAAAATATCGTGTCTAGTGTGGCTTATGCTCAACTTATCAATCTATATGAGATTTCTATGCAACCCTAGCACATTAAACTTCCCTTTGTCATCCTAAATATTTTAGCATGCTATAGATTTGAATATAACTTTTTATTGAATTTATACTTGTTTGTTTGATATTTGATTTTATATGCCATATAATGTCTGTAATTAGAGAAATATGTCCTATGTTTCATCTCTTGAGACACATGCCCAAAAAATCCTTCCGAACAAAAATGTTTTTAATAAACAAAGTCAGAATCCTTATAGTTATGCAATATTTTGATCATAAGAGCATCTTGATCATTCATACTCCCATCGTGTTCTCCATTTTTGGTGATTGCAAAGTGCGCATCTTCAACTTTGGACAAAAATTTGTGGTAATGATTTCTTTTTATTTATCAACTTTGAATATTAGTTATGTTTTCTAATTTGTCTTTTAGGATTATAAAATAGGCTTTATAATCTAATCCCTAAACTCCTTAGCATTTAGACTTCAGTTTATTAGCTAGTTTTAAATTAAAGCCATTTTCCAACCATATTTATCATTATAATGATGATTAAATCATGTTTGAATAATATTAATAATCTTTGAAATTTATTTGAATTTGGTTAAATAACTTTTAAAAATAATTGACCGATTTGATGAGTCTTCATGACATCTTTATCCCACAATTTAGGAATATTTAAACAAACTTTAATATATCATATCTTTATTAGAACTTATTCGAACACTTGCTTAAACTTATATTTGACCTTTTATCTATTAAAACAAATTATCTTCGAAGAAGATTTGAGGGGGTGTTCAAATAATATTCAAATAAGTTGGAATAAGGCTATAATCAAATGGGTTGATTATTTTAGTCAATTATAATTCGAGATTGGTTGAGCATTACGAAACATTACGAAAAATAGTTTGATAATAATCCAAGATTATTCAATCATTATATAGGGTGGTTCAAAGTTTTTTTTTTTTTTTTGTTTTTTTTTTGCTATAAGCTTAGACTCTCTTAGACTTTAATCATTTCAGTTTTTATGCTATGTTTGTAGATTTTTTTTTTTTAATGCTATGTTTGTAGATGTCTAATTTAATCCTGGATGTTTAGGTCACATATAGAGCCACATATAGAGCTAGGCCCATATAGAGAAATTGGTTAGGAATTTGAGGCTGATGGCCTCATTATTTAGGTAGGGGGATCTCCCTTTGGACATTTCTTTAGTACTTCAAAAATGTAACTCTATGGTGCCCTCATTCACTATTCATTGTTGAGGATGATTGATGATGATAAAGATGATGAATATCCTATTGTGTTCAATATTAGAGGGAAGAATTGGACCTTCAAGTTTGTTGAGTTTGCTTTAGTGATTGTGTTGAGTTTTTTAGAGTTCCCAAGTGAGTATGGGTTTAAGAGGATGATAAAAAGTAGCATGCCATTTTGAGAGTTACTTCAATAGTGATACTTTAAACTAGTTTTATGAAGAACACTGATAAAGATGATCCATGAAAGTCCGGGTTGTGCAAACATAATGCAATCTTCTATAAAATAATTCACTTGGTTGAAGATGATGAGGTATTTTATAAATACCCATATGGTAGGATGTCAAGGGAGAGAAAACTATAAGGATTGAAGAGAGATATTGTGCATTATAAGTCCACAAGCATAAAGAAAAGTGTACAACCCAGTACATTATAATTAGATATGCTATATCACTACAATTCTTAGCTCTTGAAGCCATCCCAAACTCGAGAAAGAAATATGCTGAGTTCCTTAGTAAAAGAGTATTAAGGTTGCTGAGCTACATGAGCAACAAGGCGCTCATGATAAGGAATTCTTACCATGATTAATTACATTGCACCTCACTCTAGACATTGTAGGGAATGATGAATCTATTTTGTAAGTGTTTTCCAAGGTTGCTTTAATAGTTGGGGCTATTTGATAAAAAATATATATATTTCTTCCCAAAATCTCCTTGGATGCTTAGGAGGGCCACCACATAGTAAGTTCCAAGGGCTATAATTGGATAATTTCAAGAAAATTTATCTTATGGATGTGCAGCTTCTACATATAAATTGATAATTGCTCTGCATCTTATTTGTAAAGACTAGTATTGAGCATATGTAATAAAACATATCATAAACTTGGTTAAAAGAATCTTCTAGAAGTTCAACATAATCGTACACAATTCTTCTTAGGGAGATGTGCCAACTAATTAAGTAGATAAAAAGTACTTACAATTCAATTCATATAATTCATATAATATTAAATTTTATTCTTCTACAGGTGATTTAAATTTTTTTAAAAATAATAGACCATTTAAATAAATTAATTATAAAAATCACATTTCAATAGTGTCATTAAAAATTAAAAACACCTTATTAATGATCTATAATTCTACATTTTTTTATAATCATTATGTCACTCAATCCATACACATATATATATCATCTGCTTATTTATCATTTTTTAATCAATCGTTCGAGTCAGGACTAACTCGAGCTCGACTCATGAGCCAAATCCTGAGCTCGAGCTCGGCTCGTGCCACTAAAATGAGCACGCGGGCCTTCTGCGGTCCGCCTTCCGTCTAATGCGGTTTGCACATGAAAACGCTTGTGCTTTGTCTTCTGTGAGCAGGCGTTGAGCTTTGTCTTCCGCTTGCACTTTCGTCTTCCGTGGTTCGTACGTTCCGCATTTAATCGAACAGCTTGACGAGTAATCGAGCCAAGCATCATCTGTATCGAACTCTTGCTCCATAATCCAACGAACTAGAAATTCTGCTCGAGCTTGAAACTCGATAAGCTCGACTCGCGAGCTCGTTAACAAGTCAAGCTCAAGCCAGCTCGGCTCACTTGCACCCCAAAATCACATCAATAGTATCTCTTTTTTTGAGTATTTAGACGAATCAAACACGAATCTCGTGAGAAGAATGTTTCTTCATCAACTGCCAATCCACGGGTCGATCCGCTCGATAGCATATCTCATACACCCCAATGCCCACTTACTCCATTTCTAAATTTGACTTAAAAAAGAATCACTTATTTTAATTATTTTATACAATACAAATACTTCAACATATATTAAAGATCAGTGATTCAGTCCAACCCACATACCAACAACTGGTCAATATAAAATCTCTTTATAAAGCCATATTCTAGTTCCTATTGAATGCATAGATTATGCGACCGCAATTTCAAAAGCTGATAATAATCCAATCAACAGTTCAACAAATTGAATCGTCCATTAAAGACTTATTAAAGCCCGATAGAGAAATTCTAATCTGAGTTTGAAAAACTGACAAAATTGTCCACTTCTTTTTCTTTACATTAAATCCATTCAAACTGAAAATGAAATGGATGTTGTTAATGACCACATTCCATTAATGCAGTATTCATTCATAATTCAAGAATCAGACAGTTTTCTTACTATTTTATAAAATTATTTAGAGAAAGTAAAATTAATTTAAAGTTATTATATAAAATAGTTTTTAGTACAATTTTTTTTAAGCAATGAAAAAGCAGTAGCCAAATAAAAATTCTAGTTGCGATTTGAAAAAAACAATGCAGTAAGGAAGTTGTCCCAAACGAAGCCTCAGTCTACGATAGGGTGTAAAAACAGGTTGACGAGTCGGGTTCGTGTCTAACCCGAAATTAACCACACCTAGATTCAGTCAATTTGAACTTGACTCATTTAAAAAATGGGTCAAAAATATTTGCTAGCAACCTGAATGAATTGAACCCGACTCGTAACCCGTTTTAGTTTTAAAAAAAAAATTATAACTTATTAACTATAAATTTTAAAATATTTAATAAATAATAAGAATATTATACTCACATTTAAGAAAAACTAAAGAAAAAAAGATCTTAAATGGGTCATTTTTTGGTAAAAAAAGAGTTCACGGGTCAAACTAAATTCAATCCGTTTAGTAAACGAGTCGGAAAACTCAATCCATTTATTAAACAAGTCAATCCTAACCAAATTTTTTTCTTGTCAGGTTGACGGGTTGGGTCATTTATTCACACCCCTAATCTAAGCGCTCATCATGATTATTTATTAACTACATGCATTCTAAGTTAAATTATTTTATAATTAAATGATAGGCATGCAAGCTCTCATATGATGGTTTATGTGTAATAATTAAGGTATAAAATTATTTGATGATTGGTATATATGTAAATAATTAAGGTGTAAGAACAGTATAGGAATTTAATTGGTGCCATGAAATGTATAGAGCATTTTTTGAACATTCTTAGTCTAAATTGTCATTAATTGGTGCAATGTAATATTAATTTATGTAAATTTGTTTATATGTGTTGAGGGTGTTAATGAAAAAGCTCAATTGTCATAACTTTGGGGGTTCTAATTTCCATGAGAGGAGTTCCTATCCTCCTTTCCTATATTTGTTGGCATGGTATGATGATAGACACTAAGAAAAAAGAAAATTATAGTACTTTTTGAATGGTTAATAAAAAGAACATGCTATAATATGAAATTAGCATGGAATACAACAAATTAGTTACAAAAAACTTGTACAATTTCACTTGAAAAGAGATCAAAAGGGAAAAAAATCCCAATTTTGATGTAAGATATTAAGCAAGCTTGGATGTCGATGCCACAATTTAAGTAGATTTTTGTTGTGTTTATATGGAAAATCAAATGATGCTTTGTTTGAACTTAGCAAAATCCAAAGAAAAATAATATTACAAGTTTCTTGTTTATAGGAAAAATAATTACATTTGGAGTGAATATTATAACATACCTTGAATCACCTTGGTATATTAAAATTGTTGCTAATAATTTTTTTTCAATTTAAAACTTTCAAAATAAAAGGGAAAATTATCATAGAAGAAAAATTAAAACTAGATGTATAGAAAAGAAGGAAAAATAAACATCAAACAGGCATAAGTATTGATAGAGGATTTTAATTTATACCATCTAAGAAGCTCAATTAATAACTATAGGTATTCTCCTCTTAGGTATTTTGAGTGGATCAAAATAGTAATCAATGAAAGGGTGCATCCTCTCATGATGAGGTTCAGAGTTTAACTTGGGTGAAATAGCCCAAATGAAATAAAAGTGTGTCTGATTTTGTTTTAATAATTTAGTGTATCAACTTAACTTATTGATATTGACATTGGCTTAAAGGTATAAAACATGATTAGGGTGGCTAAGAAAATTGGCATGGACAATTTAGCTTCTTGATAACTAGTCTTAGTTCATTCAAAAGAAGAGAGCTTGAAGGCACTTATGTGGATGTATATTTCAAAGAACACATCCATTCATGATAAGACTCAAAGTTCAAATGGATGAAAAATGCTCAAGAGTACAATTACATTTGACTATAGTTTAGAGGTGCAAATACATGGCCAACCTGTCGATGATTTTAAAACAAAATTTAATTTAGAGGTGTAAAACATAATATTGGTAACTCAAATACTTGTTATGTCTGGTTTGTTAGTCTAAGAATGGATAACTCAAATGAATTTGGGATCTCTTGAAAGAGAGTACCCTAAGCTATACATGATGGATGGATGTCAATGTCATGTTGTTGGGATACTCCTTATATTATCATAGTCCATATTGAATATATAGCTTAAGTAATATCATTAATGATTGATATTTTGATTTTGATTTGATTATACTATATAGTAGATGATACAATGTTATGTCCATGAGTTGCCTTAAGAAAGAAGCCATTGGCCAAACTTGAGCTATAAGTTAGAATTTAGTATGCTTTGGAGGGTGTATTTGACATGGGATCTAGCAAAACTACTTGATGATAAGAACTTATGACATAAGCTAGCCCATAGGTTGATATTTAAAATAGGGCTTAAATTTTGGAGGAATAAATATTGATTTTAAAAAAGATTGGATTTATGGCATAACTTCCTTAAAGTTTCATATTTTGTGGCTTATGTTAATGTCATCATAAATATATTTGAAGGTCTAGAATTTATAGCCCTTAAGGTAGAGGATGCTTGGATGAGAATTAAATTATTAATGATAAGGGAGATTTAAAGATGTGATTAATAATTTTGAAGATGGAAATACCAATAGATATTAAATGATCTTAACTTGATAGGCTTACTAGTTATGTGCTATCTAGCCAAACAAGTTGGGGTTTATATCTTGTTATACTACATTTATTACTTGTGTCATTTGTATTTTTATTCTACAACTTGGCAAAGTTATATCATCAATTCATTGTAATACTTATAAATTATGTTTGAGGGCAGGCTAGAGGTGGGACTTATAACTCTACAGTAATAGCAATTTAAGGTATATGTCATCATTTTGACAAGGATGAAGTCAAATGATAGTACTTTAAACTCTCATGGTGAATATACTCATTTATAAAACTTATAGACTAAAGATAGAGGGATGCTTAGTGGTGGAATTTAGACTATTGTTAATTCTTCTAATGATCATAAGATAGAACTTTATTGGCTCTATGAAAATTAATCAAATGATTTCCTATCTAGACAATCTATAGCAATTTGGATTGGGGAGATGTAAGTATACTATCAATAACTTAGTGTAGATAATAATTGAATCATGGTGAACCTAATAAATATAATATATTATATCATCCTATCTTATTATGGGCTATAATTTATATATTATATCATTCTATCTTATTATGGGCTATAATTTATTTAGTATCAATCAAATTTATTCGAACTATTCTTATAAATAGCTATAGGTTGCATTAATTAAGAAAATCACATATGTTTAGCGGAAAAGATTGTCTTTAAAGCTAACTTTGAGGTTGATTGACTTATTGGTGGCTTTATGCTCTATAGAGTGTGTCATATGGTTTGCACTCATATACTTAGCTATGTATATAGGGAGAAGAATACTTTATATAGAATTTTCTATGTCCAAATATTCAAGGAGAAGGATACTTTATCAAATTAAATTGATCGAGCATGAATTTTTGTTGAAATAACCTAAATCATATACTTATAATTGAAAATTTTATAATACAAATTGAGGGACCAAATGATTTTTTGAATCTTTGATGCTTACAATTGAAAGAAATGTCTTGATATGAGAAATCTTGTGAGCCTACTGTCACTTAACTTTGAGATCATTTAGACCGTTAAATATTGAAAGAATAATTTATGATCATAAGAATATTTACAATATGTATAATGGAGTGATTTGAGATTTTAGATAAAATTATCAAAGTACAACAAACAAATTATAAATATACATTCATTTTCTAAATAAAGTGCACCTTGGCTTGATTTTGCAAAGAACTTATTAAATATTTGATAACAGTATAGCCTTGTCCAATAATTGACGCTAGTGATTATCATCAACAATTATTGTTGCATGACTGTCATGACCATGGTTGCTTAATTGTTGTGATCTGATTGTTATCATGATCTTTCTTCTACGACTATTATCACTTAAAAGTCTGACTTGACCGATGTCAACACCTAACTGACATCATCAATTGATCATTATTTTGTGATTATCATCACTTCCTTCTCATTTCTTTAACTTTATAATTCAATCTTCTATAATTGAGAAGAACATCATCTTCTATAATAATATTTTATTTTATTTATTTATTTATAATATTTTATTATTTTTTTATCATCTTCTATAATAATATGTATATAGTAAACCATTTAAATATGGCCAATCTTATGATTTTTTTTCATTTCAAAAATTTCAAGAAAAATTTGAATATCTCTTATAATATAATTTTTATAAGTTATCTCCTTTATTCTTATAAATATTCTAACACACGAGAATTTTAAACATATAAAATAGAGTAATAAAATTAAAATATGGATAATTTATCATTTTTAAACGCATTCTATAATTTCGTGAGGCCAAATCCAAATGAGACCAGAAATTTTGACCGAGAAATAAGTTACCTCTTACCCGGTAGGACCCACAGATATCATTACAAGTCAGAGGGCCACATTTGAACGACGGTCCGGATCGATTTGAAACGGCGCCCAGGAGTCCTGTTCTGGCTGCGTTTTGTTATCCGGATCCGATCATCAATGAAGAGAATCTCATCCGACGGTACAGATCCATTTTAAACGGTACCAGCAGTCTCGTTTCCCTCTTCTAAAAGTTCTTATCACACGCTTTCTAGCTCATCCACTAGGGTTCCAGCCCTTTTCGCTCTCTCTTTCTCCCATTTCTCCCCCACACTTGCTCGTCGTCGATCTCATCAGTGGCCGCCACCACGCGATTACTCTTTGTATCTTTCTGTGATTACCGAGAGAACGTAATCACTGGTGTTCGCTAAACGCAGCACTTCGATCTTTTCGAGGTTTGTAATCTCTTTTCTTCAGCGTTGTACGATTGTGCGCTAGTTTCTTGCTAACTGTCTTTCGCACCTGGGTTTTGGCTGTTGCAGTAGAAAATGAGCTTTAGATCGGTTGATCCATGCGTGAGAAGCCTTGGGTTTTTGTGAAGGTTTGAGGTTAGTTAAAGAAATGAGAAGAGAGGAAGATTCAGGCGCTGCGCCCAACGCTGGAGGCGGTAGGAAGACTTTCTGGAGGTCGGCGTCCTGGTCTTCTTCTCGGACTGCATCAGTTCCTGATGATGTTGCAACGGGCGACACATCAGAGAACGCTTCTTCCAATGGTCAGTTTCGACGCTTCCCGCCTACTCCCCTCACGCCTAGATCTAACAGCAGTAAGGCCCGTTCCTGTCTTCCTCCTCTGCAACCCCTCTCTATTGCTCGCAGGAGCTTGGACGAGTGGCCCAAGGCCAGCTCTGACGACGTTGGGGAGTGGCTTCAGCCCCCCACGCCGAGTGGTAGAACGGAAGCAAGCAGACCCGGGGAAGGTCTGACGGTGGACTTATCATCGTTACGTTCTCAGGTTAAAAAAGATCAGATCGCCTTCTTTGATAAGGAGTGTTCCAAGGTGGCAGATCATATCTACCTTGGTGGAGATTCCGTGGCTAGGAATAGAGAGATCCTCCGCGAGAATGGTATCACCCATGTCCTCAACTGTGTCGGATTTGTTTGTGCGGAGTATTTCAAAGCCCATCTCGTGTACAAGACACTCTGGTTGCAGGATAGCCCGACCGAAGATATTACTAGTATATTGTATGATGTGTTTGATTACTTTGAGGATGTTCGGGAGCAGGGTGGGAGGGTACTGGTTCATTGCTGTCAAGGAGTATCCCGATCAACCTCGCTTGTGATAGCCTATCTCATGTGGAGGGAAGGACAGAGTTTTGATGATGCCTTCCAGTTTGTGAAAGCTGCAAGGGGTATTGCCAATCCGAACATGGGTTTTGCGTGCCAGTTGCTGCAGTGCCAGAAGAGGGTCCATGCAATTCCATTGAGCCCAAGTTCAGGACTCAGGATGTACAGAATGGCACCACATTCACCTTATGATGCCCTGCATCTGGTTCCGAAGATGCTTAATGATCCATCTCCTGCTGCTTTGGATTCAAGAGGGGCGTTCATTCTCCATGTCGCCTGCACAATTTTTGTATGGATTGGTAAGAACTGTGATATGGTAATTGAGAAGGATGCTAAAGCTGCTGCGTTTCAGGTTGTAAGATATGAGAAAGTGCCTGGGCCTATTGTCACAGTTGAAGAAGGTGAGGAACCAGCAGAATTTTGGGATGCCTTTTCTAACCCAAGATCTGGTTTAGACAGTGTTGCGAAAGTTGAAAAAGAGGAGGTTGAATCTGGAAAAAGGCCCCTTGTGGGTAAGAGGAGAGTGGAGGCATATGACGTTGATTTTGATCTTTTCTACCAAGCTATCACCGGAGGTGTTGTTCCTCCATTTCCATCATCTGGACCAGGGCAGGAAACACACCTTCCAGCAAGAGAAAGCAATTGGAGCATACTGAGACGCAAGTTTCTTTCTCGTACAATGTGCAGGGTCTTTTCAGATGCAGCAGTCATCCGAGAGGTAGATCCGTGTGTTAATAGGGTTCAGGTTTTGAATGTGGAGCCATCAACATCTCCAACTTATCTTTCTCCTAATTCATTTTCATCTGACTCAAGTGGTAGTTCAAAGTCTAGCTCCGAATCTCCGATAATATCTCCTTCAACATCTTCCTCACCCTTGTTTACACCTTCACCAGCTTCATCTAGTTTACTTAAACCAGTCATTCAACCATCTAAATCTTCACAACTTTCTCATGACCATGAACAGCCAAGAACCAATCTGCCGGCAACAATTTCACCTTCAAAGGGCTTGTCACGCTCCATTGCTGAGAGAAGGGGTAGCTTTTCTCTTTTAAAATTGCCAGTGCTGAATAAGGATGACTCATTATCATTCAGAAAGGTCTTAGGTGCTTCATCACCTACTCATCTTGAGAGTACACAGAAAATCTTTGAGCGTCAAGATTGTGACCCTACTTTAGTAGTTGATGATGCAGACACTAAAGATATGGTAGTGGAACCATCAATTTCGAAAAATATAGGTGAATTTGATGTTAAAGGTTTAAGAGGCCATGTTGATATTAAGGAGGATCATCTCCCGAGAGATGGTCCCCTGAGATCTAACTCTCTGGGTCTGCTTGATATTTTTCGAGAATCTAGAAATTCTATGGAAGCGATAGTTTTTCGCTGGCCCAACTTCGAAAAGTTGACCACATTCAGCAGAGAGAATCTTGATCCCCAAGAAGTTTTAATTTTCCTTCTTCGGAATACTAGCAAGGACAGGCTGCCATTTAGGATGGTGTACTTATGGATAGGAAGTAGCTTCAAGCAGGTTAATAGAGAGAATCAATTAAATAACGACGAAGATAAAGGGGAAGGTAATCAGATTAATTGGAACCAAGTTGGACGTAATTTTCTTGCTTTCATGGGTCTCCCCAGCGATCTTCCAATCAAGGTTTGTTTTTTGATACCTTTGCATTAGCATGCTTTGCTTGTTTTATCATGCTACGTTTTTATTTATTGTTAAGGTTCAGATAATGCATCTGTGTATATATTAGTTAATATAATTAGAAGAATCGCACTGTGTTATTTCCATGACATATTAGACTGCAAAAATGCCAAATTTCGTACTTTTCCTGGCAAGCATTCCTTGCAAGGGATTATAAGTTTCATTCTATGAGTATTATGAAGCTCTCTTGACAAGTGTTAAAGTGTAGGCTAAAATTTTTAGCATGATATTGTATTGTTGTTTTCATCATATTTAATGATGCTTCAAACTACTACTTATATGCTTATTTCTCACTCTTATAGATAATCAATAAAACAAATACTTACTTGCTTGTATGGTGATAATATATGGTACATAAATATTCTCTTATAATGGACTTGCATTCCGTAAGAAAAATTGAAGAATGAAAGTATGGACAAATGCAATCAATAAAATATGATGTGGTGAACACTGATTTCTTGTAGTGACTACCAATAAGAAAAGTTACATTGATTGAAAACATGGCTTTATATGATATTAGAGCAACGGTAGTAGATTATCTTGTTTTTTATAGTCTTTATAATTCTTACAATCATCAGTGATTTAGCATTCTGTAGTCATATATATATAAACCTTATCAATATAGGTATTGAGCCCATTGTGCAGAATCAACTTCATCATTTTACCTCGTTAGTAGACAGTTCTACATATATGTGTTTAGGATATTCATTATTCTAAACAAATGGCTCAATATAAGAAATGCCATTGAATTTTGAAGCACAAGCAAATTAATGATATGAGTAGGTCTGAAGCATCATGCAATTATATCCAAAAGTGAAATTTTCATTTGAGGGGTTGAAATTGGGTAGAAATTACTCAAAATAAATAAAAATTTATTTTCGAATTCAAATTTTCTTCTCTTTAATCATAAATGCCTCTATCCAGTCATAATACATGTTCCTCTCTTTATCCTTTCATCCCTCATTATTGTATCTTATATAAACAATATTCTAAATCATGCTTGGTTATCTTCTAATGGAACTATATGAATCTAATTACTAATTAAATCTGTCACATAATTGTATCTTAATTCATTCTCCTCTTTCTAACATATGACTATAGTATCATGCAATCATTTCCAATAGTAAGATCCACATCTAAGGGGTGGAAGTTGGGTAGAAATCACTCTGAATAAATGATGGGCTTGAAGTTGGGTAGAAGTTACTCAGAATAAATGAATGTTTATTTTCTTCTATGTAATCATAGATTTCACTATCTATTCATTGTACATGCTCCTTTCCTTATCCTTCATCTTTTTTGTTATTGTTATATTAAATGAGCTATCCTCTAAATCATGCTTGCTTATATTTTATGGGACTATGCCAATGAAATCTCTCTAATATGATTTTGTCCTAATATATTTAGGGTTATTTTGGATTTAGCTGGAATTTAATCTGGATTTAAGATAAACTACCAAATGGTTATTTGGAGATCCTGATTTTGGGGATTTACCAATTCACATTGTTCACAAGATTTAGCTTGCTTTGTTGCTTCTTGGTGATTTTTTTTGTCTTTTATCTATCTGCAATTTCCTCTTTTCTCCTATTGAGAACTAGGTTTTATCCATTGTTGTCTTCACTTGCATTATTGGTTTAATCCTTGTAGAGGTATTTTCCCTTTCTCATCCCATGCAGGTATGTGGGAATCTCCCTGTTCTTATAAGTTTTTCTCTCTTCCTTTCATGATCTTATTTGCTTAGTTCCATAGGTTTGTAGAGTTGTGGTCGATAAATCTACATGAGTATGCCATAGATCGGTGGTCAAATTGAACTTGCCTCTTCTCTCCCACCATTACAGCCTATGACATGGTTAATCGGGAGGTTAATACTTTTGCTTTTTTGTGGGTTTTCATCTCTGTTTAATCTTAACAACATACTAATGCATCAACTTTATATATTTAAATCCTAAATCTTAATCATGAAATAGATAGCCAAACAATTTATTAATATTTAGCTAGATTTAATGCTGAGCAATTTTTTGGAATTCGACGCCCCCATTTCAAATTTATGAGATTTGCTAAACCATATTTGTTGCCAAGCAAACCATGCGATATTCATCATCAATGTGTATTAATTGTTGAAACAATGTATATCTGTACATGGAGTTGTTCTTACTGGACTTACTGCCTTATATATATATATTTCCAGGGTGTTATACTTGCTAGAGTAGCTCCCCCTTCCTAATTTAAATAATCTTTATCATTAGCTTTATCTTTTTTTTTGCCGGCTGCATGGATCCTACTTCATAATTCATTTCGTAGTTTTTGACTTTTTGGAAGTCCTTTTCTATAACTTCTAGCTTTTTGTTAACTTCTATCTATTTCTTCCCTCTCATCCATTTTCTAATAATTATGTTTCCTTGTCTTATTAGTACCTTCTTCTGTTGCTCTTTTTCAGCCATTTCACAATAATTTTATCTCCTGATTTATCAATATCTTCTTCACTCAATTATACGTGCCATTATTTCTACTAAGGGCTAAATCTAAATTCTTTTATTATGATCATTTTGCTTTATGTTGGTCTTTACTTTACAATCACAGTTCTTTCTTGGCTTACACTCAAATTCATAAAAAACACAATATTTTATTGCTAATTTGTTTATTTTTCATAAGGTTTCATGATATCCTCGCATTGCATAATTTTTTGAAGGCACTCTTCCTTTTTAGTTATATTTGCATATAAGTCCTTGTCTTCTATGACTCAAACCCAAGGTACTTGAATTTTTTGTGTAGATAGTACTTGATACTCCATATTATTGTTTGATCAACAATAATTTCAATACTAGATAAAGGAAGGCTTCATGTTGTTGTTGTTGCTGCTGCAGCAGCATTAATTTCACATGCACTTAAATTACATTTGAAATAATTAATTTATGTTCAAGTAATCTTAAGTTTCTCATATTGTAACAATTTAGTATTTTTTTTTTCTTATTCTTGACTTCAAAACATTCTCATATATTCGAATTAAATCAACTGCTAATATTATACAACAAGTATATCGTGTTAACAGATTTATTCTTATATGCTTATCTTGATGTAATTTCATTAGGGTTTGGACTCCTTTTATCAACAACAAATTTCAATACTAGCCAATGATTCATCAAGTTTACCTTAATAAATATGAATTCTTTTCTCTCCATTTTTCTTACTCGGTCATGTGCCTTTTCAGTAACTTTTTTCTTGAATTATCTTAACAGAAAATTGCCCTGATTTCTATTCATTATATAAATACAAATTTAGATACGTCATAGTTAAATCCAACATAATCATGTTATTTATAATCTTAAATTTATCATGCAATTGTTCTCTATGTTCACTAAATGATAAATTTTGTTCTTTAAGCTTCTGATTTATACATCCTTGTATATTTAGTAGCAATTTTTCATCAAAATTGTCAAGCATTTCCCACTAATATTTATTTAGTACATTTCGTTCTTTGCAAATGTAGCGTATTTTAAATTATAATTTTTTTTTTCCAAATTATTGATTCAATTTAATTTTTTTTCTAAGTTTATATGTCATATTAAATGCCAGATTATTATTTTAATCCTTATGATAGTCATGTTGAAGTTGTCTAGAATCATTCTTTACTTTTTTCGTTTAAGTTACATCATATGAATATTTTATTGATTGACTTGGTGAGTATGTCTTACTTTCAGATGATGCAATGATGCGAATATTTTATTGATTGACTTGGTGAGCATGTCTTACTTTCAGATGATACGTTGATGCAAATTTAAGCTTAGATATTAATTTTCCTACTGATGTCTTAGATTTAAGGATTCTCCGACACCAATTTAGGATGATTTGCATAAATCATGCACACAAGGTTAAATTTGCAAGCCATAAGTTGGACAAAAATTGTCTATCTTAATAAAAATAAATAAATGTGAAATATTCACAACAAATTGTAAATTAATGACCAACCAAATAGAAGTTTGACATATAAACTTAGAACTGATGAAAACTACATTTCAATCATAAACTCTCATTTTCAATTAAAAATTCATATTATAATAGATTTGACTGCAAATCAATCAAGTTTTAAATTGATTACAAAATAAGTTGAACCAAAGTAATTAGGAAACAATTCATCAAATGAGATTTATGTGTCTGATGTAGCATTTCTAGCTTCTGCTGTACTTATATTGTCATTTTAGTAATGTTTAGTTTATTCCAATCACTTATATTTAATTTAAGTATACTCAATTTGCTTTTTGGTTAAGTTTAGTGGCATAGCTTATATAGTACATACAATGTAAAGAATCATTTTTTGAGTATTTAACTCACAAGGGCGGCAGTCTACATACAAGATCCTATGCTTAGAGTTGATTAAATATTTGTAGTCCTAATTTCAAAGTTCTTGTATTCTATCTAAAAACATAAGTTTTATTTTAGCATGCACAAAAATAACTTTCAGTTGGTTATGGAGCAACATAGACCGGCCCAGGTGGGGCCAGTTCAAACATACATGAGGCGGGCTAAACCACCTCCTTTACACCCCACTGCCTAAGCTAGTGGGGCCCCCTTCTTTGGGCGGCAATTAGAGAGAGAGAGAGGGCAATTTGAATTTCTTTTTTATTAGGAAGCTTTCATTAGGAAGGGAGGTATTTAAAAAGGATGAGAAGTTAGGGTTATGTTTTATGTTTTTTATTGTTGTTTCTCTTGGAGTTTTCTTGGCGGCTTTGGACTCTAGGCTTCTCGTCTAGAGATTGGAGAGAACGATCCTCCTCTCGAATTGAGGATCAATTGTATCTTTGTTTCGTCTTGCTTCACTTTGATTTCTATAAATTTATCTACTGATTTTGGGTTGCTTGCGAACTCAAGTATTCTAATTAGGGTTACTTGTGAACTCAAGTATTTCCTATCACATTTCCTGGTGTGGTGCCAGGATCACATATATTAATAGCCTAATTCTAACTATAGTGTGAAACCTAGAATATAAGAAAGTAATCCAACTAAATATGAGTTGAATCCGTCTATAAAAGAAAGCCAGTGAAGCACATAAAAGACATAGCAACAATCTTTCAAATCAATGATTGGACATAAACAAGGCAGGGACTATGTGAAACCATAATAGTGATCTTCCAACTCAATGGTTGGACAAGAACATGGAATCATACATGTGTTGAAGCAAGAAATTAAAAACAATTGAACTAGAAAACAAAGGATAGCTGAACAATCCACGAATTGAAGGAAATCCAATTGAATCCCAGATAAATCCCCCACCTAAAAGAAAGGTAGTGAGGCTGTTATGCCCGGTTCTTCTGAACCGAACCCAACAGGAGTGCTGGGTGGTTCTAGCGAGGGGGGTTTGGCCCCCCTGTGTGGCCCAAGAAGGATTTAATTCAATATATTAGAAGAGAAATAGAGGGAGAGATTTAGGAAGGTTTTAATGATAATTGGGAGTAAATTATTTAGGGAAAGAGTTCAAAATTAAGAGGGAATTAATTAAGGAAAGGACGTTGATTTTTGAGGGAAGTAGAGGAGCCTATTTAAGGCTAACTATGTATTATTTTCACATTATGAATTGTTATTTATGTTGTGGCTTTTCTTTGAGAGTTTCCTAGCGGCATCTAGGGTTTGTGGGAGAGCCGATCTATCTCTCGAATAGTAGATCAATTGTATCTTTCATTGTTGTTGAAGTTTTAATCAAAATCAGCCATAATATTTATGCTCTAGCAATTTCTTCTTCTTTATTTTGCTATTTCACTTCCAAATCGCATCAGAGGCATATGAAAATCATAACAACAATATTCAAAATCAATGATTTGACACAAGCAAGTCATTGAGAATGTGAAAACACGACAATAATTTTTCAAATCAACAATTGGACAAGAGCATGGCATTATACATGTATTGAAGCAGAAAATTGAAAACAATTAAACTAGGGAATTTGCTGTTTGTTTTATCAAATCAACTTTTATTCTAAGCGGTACACCAAAAATGATCAAGATGGTCAAAACGTTAAACAATACATCCTATTGTTATAGACATATTGCATCAAACTAAACTAAAAATGCTATTAATGCTACTCTAAAACTCATAATAATAATGTCCTCTCCATAGAAGCCACATTTCCTATTTTTAATGAGTATGAGCCTTTGGATTTCCATATAATTTGTTAGGCTTGGGAAAATTTTACTACAACGAATTGAGCATTTTATATTTATCATATAAATATTGCATAATTGTTGTGCTGTTTATGAAGCAGTCCATGAATTATCACAAACATGTATGCCATGCCAGTGCTTAAGCTAACTTCAGGAAAAAAAAAGATGGATATAAATATTAAGTAAAATGTTGGATGTGAATTTACAAGGAGATGAAAAGAGAAAAGAATCTGAGGCATATTATGAAATAAAGTTGAATCACATGCATTTAGGATTGAACTAAAGTATCTTTTAAAATTTTCAATTTATAAATATTTTTCCTAATGTGCTAATATCATTTTATATGATCATTTTTTTTGCAGTAATTTCTTAATTATCTTTATAAGAAATTTTTTAGGATTCAGATCTACGATGAACTTCTCACTCTGGTTGAATTCTCCACATCTCTTGTTTACAGAAACAATAAACCTATAATTGTTATAGTTAACAACCAATTTCATGTGAATATCTTCGTACAAACCTTGCAAATGATGATATAGAGCTGATAATGAAAATACTAAATTATTAGTATGCATCTTAAGAGATATTAATAAATATTTCTAATTAACAATTATAGAGTTAGATAATAAAGAAAAGCTAAATCTGACAAAACACTCATATGTGATATGCTTATTTAGATAAACATTTTTTTCCTTTGAATTAAAACTAATTGATATCACTTGAATATTAATTGTGATGGTTTATATACTTTTAGATTTGACTTGATAGATGGCATTTTGAATGCCATGTTTCTTTTAATGCAGTCTTCATTTATTTTTATTTTTTGAAATGTTGACACAATTTCACTTTTCCTGTAAGGATATTCTTATGAATTTGTGAGTCAAGAAATTAATAATACCGATTTAAATCAATTTTAGTTTAATTTATAGAAATGATTATTTTAGAAATTTATTAGGAGTTTAAGCATAAGAATTTCCATTTGATTTATTAATTCTGTAGCCATTATTGATTCAAGTTCACAGTTATTAGAGTCAATGTCTATTAAAATCTTGGCTTATTTTAAAAAAAATGTTCTATTAAAATAGGTTCACAATCTAGATTAGTTTCAATCTCTATTCAAAGTTTAGGTTCATGCACGATCTTATGTTTATGTTCAAATTCAAATTCAATTTATAATTAATTTTTTAGGTTTTGAACTGGTCTTATGCTCAATTTAAATTTCAAACTCAAATTTTGACTGTCGCTTAAGTTCAAGCTCATGAGCAAGTTGTGTAGCAGGCACAAGTTCTAGTTAAACAAGATCAGATATGGACTCATATTGTAATTGCAAGTTATCTTCTGCATTTAGTACATCATTACAAAAGTATTTATGAACTTTATTTTCTTTGATAAAATTGGAGTTGACTGTGCGGAATTTTGACCATACATGATTCTTATATTAGTGTATGTTTGATAGATTTTAGAGATTGTAATACTTTTTCTTCTTTAGAGACATTAGACATAAGTGCAGTATGACTATCAGAATGATTGTAATATTCCTTAATGCTGCTTTGGATAAAATCTATTTGTCAAAATATATAATGGTAACAAAATAATCAAATGACAAATAATGTATGGCTATATGACTTTGTAAACCTTGTATAATATTCATTTACTCCATTATCTCTTCATTTGCAATTTTAAATTTATCAACCTGTTGGCCATTATATTCACTTATTTTACTTTTATGTTTCATATCAACCCATATAGACTTTGCAGTAACGCTTCACCAATAATATTGACCATGTCCTACTAACTTTGATTTAATAACTTCAATGCTTTAGGAATCAGATAAATTATAAAATTCATTTTTTTCCTCCAAACTATTGATCTAGTAAAAAAAACATTTCTAAAATTATTCGTCCTATCAAATATAAGAGCATAATTTTTAACTTCATGATGACCATGTTGTTGTCACCTAGAACCCCAACCCACTCGATTTTGTTTATGTTGCACTTTTTTTTTTGTTAATTAACCTAGTTAATATGTTGTCTTTTTAGTTGACATGAGTATACTATCATAAACAATGATACCAAATATATATATATATATTTTTTAATTTTTTAATGATACCAAATATAATGTAGAATGCTTAGGCTATAGGTAGGGTTTCTCTTATGCAATGTCAAGACGGGATGCATGAAAACACAAAAAGACTACACTTCACAGTCCAATCTTTAGGTACAAGCTTTATTCCTTTTGATGTAAATTGTAAAATACATAAAACATGTTTCCATCTACTATTCTAAAGATCGTAGAAAATTGAAATTATGCAAGAATATGAGATTCAACAAAAACCCATGAGTAAGTTTCACACCTTTTGTGAATATGACCAAATTTCAATTACAAATACAAAATCAATCACAATTGAAAAAAGATAAAGAATGAAAATCACCAAAGAAGATCCAAGTGCTTCGGCAGCACAAGCATAACCTAGAAAGTTCTCTCTGAAATTGTCATCACCACTAGCAATGTATTTGAAGATTTCACGTCCAACAAGAAACGTAGGTTTGATAGGAAATTCAAATTTTATGATACAATTAGATATACTCATGAATGATCCAACTTTTGTAGTTTCTTAATGTCCCAAAATCTGATAAAAAAAAACTTGTCATTATTACGAAAACCTTAGATTCGAGTTAAAAACAGTATTTACCTTTTTAATTTATTATAGGGTTAATAAGGTTAATGAATTTGTTTCTTATCAATAAATTAAATGTTTTTAAGCTTTATAAATTATGAATGTTAGTAGGTATAAAGAATTTGAATGGTGATTATATTGAAAATCTAAGCCTACAATATTAAGCATATGCGTGACATTAGATGCAATTACCCATTCTACTGTTATGTGGACTATTCTGCAGTAATTTTCTCTCTGCTGTGCTCTTGTATACTTATTAGGGAAATTTACATACATACCACTTCATAACATCCTATTTACACGTCTAACACCTAAAACTTTAATATTACATGCATACCATCCTATATTATTTTAATATCAAATATACCACTCATATATTTCATTTCTACCACTCATATTTGATATGAAAATGAACTATTAGTGGTATATATATGTAATATTAAAGTTTCAGATGATAAATATATAAATAGAATAGTATAAGATGTACCGTATGTAAATCTCCCTACTTATGGATTTGGTTATTTAATCATTTTTCTTGTCACCTAAAGCAGAGGCAGAATTTTACAGTCAATTTTTATGTCAGCAGGTTTTTGAGGGACAAGATCCAGACAAATTTGTAGAAATGCTGAATCCTACTTAATTCTGTATGCAACAAAACTTAACCAATTTGAGCTATACCGTCTTATACTTCAACGGCCATTTATGCTGTAGAATTCTGTTAATGCATTGATCGGATAGTGTAGACCAGCAAAGGGTGAAGAGGTACTATCTTGTATTCCGTTTATCTTACACTGCACTGTGATACCCTTTATTACTAATTTGCCCCTTTTTTATTTTGTTTTCCTGTGCCAGGAGGCTTGCCAGAAATTTGCACAGTGGTTGTTCCAGTTGTACAGTGCCCACTCCCCTGTAAGCGCAATTTATTGGAAAAAAAAAACTTGGTTCATTTTTTTCTCTCCTGATAGCTTCTGTACATTGTCGTGGGACTCCTTATTAGCCCGTTTATCCCGTTAATGAACTGATATTTCATTACTAATGCATCCAGCATTGCTCATTTTACTGTTTTTTTTTTTTTTTCATTTTTTTTACTCGAATGGTGAGCTTAATAGAGAAAGAATAGCTTGCACTGATGTGTGTGAGTCTTATTTGAGATTCTGAATGATGAAATATCTGGAAGGTTCCATGATCATTCTCTTCAGAGTCAAACGTAGTTTAATTTTAGCTATACTTTCTAAGGTGAGGAATTTGAATTCTGGAGGTGATGTTGCTCCATTACTGCTCTCAAAAGTTCTTAATTTGAATAATTTTTAGTAATATGATGGCTGATATTTCTTCGTATGAAGTTTGAGAATAATGTAGCTGTTTTAATTGGTTTGACCATGATCAGTAAATTGCCCTTCCTAGTTTTATTTGACGTATATTGATGAATCCATCATCATTCTCTTCAAATCGGATAATCTGTCACTGCTTTATTAAAAAAATTTAGAACAATTTGACACTTTGTTGAATGCATACACATTTAAATTGGTGCTGCATCAACTACGTAGGTTGCCACTTCAGATTTGTGTTTGATTCTTTGTGTTTTCTCAAGCTTAGAAATAAGATATTTCATACAGACTTTCCTTATAATTAAGGCAGTTTGCCCGATAACAAAATAGAGGTAGACCTAAAAATATTTGGTTTGAAAGAGTTAGAAATGATTTTTTTTTTATTAGATTTAAATTAGAATTTAATTTGTAATAGGACAATGATGAAAATGGATTCATGTAGGTGATCCTACTTAATAGGATAAATATTTGATATTATTATTATTGTTGTCGTCGTCATCATCATCTGATAAAAAAAGTATTTCACTTGGATGAGCTATTTTATCTAATTGTTTTATTTTAAGGTAAAATATTTGTGTTTGAAATGAATCATCTCATTCAATTTTGGATGTATTGAAAAATTGTAGATTTGATTGTTTTTTAAACATGGTAAATTTTCTATCATTGCCGCTATGGCTGTTAACTTGGGGTCATGGGTCGGATTTAGGTCGAACTCGGAATTGACTTGACACTAATTGACTCAACTTGACCCGTTTGCAAATGAGTAAGGTCTTTTAACCTAGACCTGACACATGGGTTACCGTGTTGACTCAAATTGACTTGAGGACATGTTCTTGGCGTTGGTATCGAACGATTAGCTTAAGCGCAGAGCAGCGTTGGCCGCGACAACATCATCAACGTGATGTGACTCATGCGAAGAGACATGCCACGCGGGTAGAAGTGGTCAATCCATGCAGACACGATACGACACGGTTAGCGTGTGTCATTCGCGGGTCAACTTGAACTCGATCCGATTTTTGAAACGGGTCGATTTGGTGAACCCAAACCCAACTCATTTCTCAAATAGGTTGACCATAACCAGAAATTTTTAATTCGGATTTGAGTCGGGTTTTCATTTGTGTCAAATATTGACATTCCTAATTGCCGCCATAAGCTAATGCTAGCTGTGGCCGATCATCGCCAACATTGGTTTTATTTCGCAGTTGCACTTGCCTGGATGATATTACAGTTATAAAAAAAAATGTAGTGTTAAGTAGAGCGACTAATGATGGTTCTAATCTATTTTATTTATTTATTCGATTGATGATCGTAGCTTCTATTTAGTGTTAAATGAATGTGTGAATAACTAGCACGTATAAGATGCAAACGACTAATAAATCATAGGGCTGATCACATGAATTCACAATTTCATTTATTATATCAAGTACTATATGAAATATTAATTCTATTTAAAAAATATTTTGAATAATGTTTACACTTTATGTTAGATATATTTTTCCTAATTTTTTTGGCATTAAATTTATCAAGTTTAACGAATGTATTTCATTACTGATTAAATCATTATCTATTTTTCAATTATTTTAGTTTTAATAGCTGTCGCTCTATTCATTTTTCTAATATAATTATTATTTAATTTATCATTTTTAAATTTGTGTTATTGTCGTCTTAATATTTTCATTTTTATTATATTTAATTATTATTGATTTTCTTATAACCAATATTTAGCTTTAAATAATTATTCTATTATAATTAAAAGTTCTTTAATCACTTAGCATCTATTTTTAATATTAGATAGTGTTTCATCATCATATTTTTAATGACTTTACTTTAAATATAAATTAACTTAATTCATATAGTATTTAATTTATGTTTTATCAAAATTAATGGACTTATTTATTTCATCTACGATATCTCTAAGGTTTTGTTTGCGATAATTTTTTTATTGCTTTTTAAAATAATATTTTACCATAACATTTTTTAATTTAAAAAATTTGTACTAAAATGTAGCTTTAAATTTGTACCAAATGGAGTAAAAGCTTTATAGAGCCTCAAATGATAAATGTTTTCCTACCCCCTTCATCTTAATGAGTTATAAGGCTCCCAACTTTATGAAAATAAAGTATATTGTGATAGTTGAGTTATATGTGTTTTATTTAGGAGTAAAATATGATATTGTTTGCCAAAAGAATTACACTTTAGCTTACATAAAATAGTGTGACATTCTTTTAATTAATTGGTCTACTTAAAAAATCTTCTAAGGGAATTTCTCATTTTCTTCAGTAATATTTATATATTGATTGTATGTTGTTGATAAGGCGACTTTCTTCTATAATTATAACACCCATCTCATTTTTAGTGGCGCAAATAGTATATACGTAAATAGTGATACTTATTATGTTGGGTCTCTGGCTTCATTTGGGACGGCTTTCTTTTTATTTAAAGTAGTTTTTTTGTAATTTTTTTTATTTCGTTCAAAAAACTATTTTAAGAAAAAAGTAAAAAGTTGTCTCAATCAAAACCTCAATCTTAGGCTTCGTTTGGGGTAGCTTTCTTACTGTTTCTTAAAACAACTTTGTAGTACAAAAAATAAATTTTTTGTACTAAAAAGTTGTTTTAAAAAAGCAATAAAAAAAGGTCGTCCTAAACGAAGTCTTAATTGAAATCAATGCAACTCTATATCTTTTAAGTTATTCCATTTAGACTTAGGAGAATAGTTGATTGCACTTTTATGATAGTGTAAGATCTATTTCAGTGTTCTTCTCTTATATAAGATATTTATCTATTGTATACTCATATTGCTTTGTATAATATCTAATATTATATAGATCATTACATACTTAAATGATTGACCTCTTGAAACATAGGACATTTTAGCTATGTGCTTCTTTTCATTTTAGGTTTTTTTTTTTTTTAATTATTTATTTCTTAGGCAATCTAAAGAGGCTATTGAGTTGCATAAATATAATCTCCGTCTTTATTATCTCATTGAACCTATTTAAAAACTTCTTAATATATTATTGTTGTGAAAGACTTAAAATATCTTTAGCCTTATTATGCAATATAATCATTTAAATAATCTTATTAGAAAACTAATCTTTTTAAAATATTTCTTCACTTTGATTTCGCTTTTGATAACTCCAATTAATTATAATTTGGAGTGTGATTTTCTTTGGTGTCAATGTTACTTATTCCTATGTAATTTAAATTCATTGCATATAATATTTCTACTTATAATAATTCTTTTTTCTCTGCTATCAAAAAATATATAACTCATCTATATCATATTCAATTAAGTGGCAATTAGATGTTTGGTTAGTCTTGTCTCTAATAATTTGATTAATAGAAAACTATGATAAGTGGTTAAAAACCTTCAAAAATGACCAACATACCTTATTATTTATCCAAGCTTCTTCAAAAAGATCTAAGCTAAGTGCAAATGATAGCCCTTAGTTGATGAAATCTCTCGATAATTGCATATTCATTGAGAGTAATATTCATTCTCTCATATACTATTTTTTACCATGGAGTTCTTAGGATAATTTCTTCCATATGTTTTTGGGTGTGAAATAATAGTTTTTGGGTTTTATAGGGTCCTATTGCTCAATATTATTAGAGCATAAACTTTTAATTCTATCTCTGATTTTATTTCCCATTAAAATTCTCTTTCATAATAATTGAAAATATGCCATATTTGTTTTTGAAGGTAATATGGTACAATGATTCCTCCATGAAAAATATAAGAGAGGGCCACCATTTTTTTTATGTAGGGACTCCTATTTTGTGATCTCTGGTGTTCTTAGAGCATTGGATAAAATGAACCTTTTTTTTATTTTTCCTAAAGAATAATTTTCAAATTAGGTGTATTCAATATATTTTAAACTTAAATTTTCCCCTTTGAATGGATAATTTTTCACCTTTTCTCACTTATAAACTAGGCTTTAGTGCCATTGATATGAATATGCTTATATACTAGTGTTGACTCCCATAGCTTCTATGATGTTGGAGCTAAGAGTGCTTTTCTTAGTGTCTTGAGTAAAAGGTGCATTTTATCACTTTTTTGAGTGCCATCATTGGAGGTGCATGGAATCCTTAAATATCTTGTTATTTAATGACGGTTAGTAGGAGTGTCAATTTTGGGTCAAGGATTGGGTTCTCGTCGAACCTGAAACTGACCCGGCACTATTTGGCTGAACCCGTACTCGATCAGTTTTTTTCAGACGCGTTAGTTTTTTTGGACCCGAACCGACCCCCAGACATGGCAATGCCAGCAGCAGCGGATCGACAGCAACGTCACTCGAAGTCTCAACTCGCGGATAGTGGACATGCGGGTTAATGTGACGTACAAACCGACGTGACGCGAGAGGACAGTAACAAGCGGGGTCCCGACGCGGGTTATCGTGGACATGAATAGTCAGCCATGGCATGCAAGGTCATCGCATGCAGTGGGTGAATCCGTGTCATTTTTTGTGTTTCCGGGTCAATCCGAACTCGACCTGATTTTTTAAACAGGTTATTTTGTTGAACTCAAACCCGACCTGTTTCTTAAACAAGTTGACCCTAACTTGAAATTCTCGGGTCTTGTTCGAGTCGTGTCAAATGTTGACATCCCTAGCGATTAAGTTTCTTTTTAAGCTAGGGATATGCATATTTTTTGTTCAACTTCCAATTATTTATTTATTTATTATATTAATTCTCACATATGTAATAATTACGTAGCTCATCTTGATATGTTGGTTGAAAGTTTTGGCTACCAACTAAGATGTCTTGAATTCGAGTCTTGTGTATGTGATGTGCTTGTCAGTTTGTCTTAATTTGCCTAAATATCCAAAAAAAAAAAGTTCGATGGAGATATTACTCTCTCTCCTTTTCTCTATTTGCTTATAGTTCTAAAATATCAAAACCCTCCTAATCCTCCATTTTTAATTATTATAAAATTATATGAGATCTCTTGAAATCAATAAAAAACTCTCGCTATCATATTAATAAAAATCTCAATCTACTATTTATAAAAAACTAATAGGATAAGATTTGACCATAATTTTATTAATTAGTTTCAAATGATTATATTTTAGTTTAAATTACTCCCTTTCATTGGCAGACTCATTTAATGCCACATTATTATGAAGGTTTTGGTCTCCTCTTTTAGTCAATAAGAGTGACTTTCGGCCTCACATAACAAAGAAAATTGGAAGAAAGAATGGTGGAGAATCGTTCATTAAACACAAGATCCAAAGTTGGAAATTAATAGAGATAAGCCTTCCAGATTTGATTAAGCTATTTTATTACTACACAAAAAATTATTATTATATTCAATTAATTGTGACATGTGAAGTTAGTCATTTGAACGATTTTATATTGTAATATTTCAATAAAAAATTAGCAAGGTAAATCTCCCTTTTTTAAATTATAAATACATATAAGTAAAATTTATATTATGTTATGCTGATAAAAAATTTGATCATAATATCTCAATCAAATTGTCCCCTTCATCACCATATATTTAGATTCAAAACTTAAGATTTTGTTTTGGAGGGCTTTCTTATTATTTTATTTTTTAGATCATAATAACAATTTCTTGTTGGCTAATTTTTTTTGCTGCTTTCAAGAATTTTTTATGTTAGGACGTTGCTTTTTACAATAACTCTAAAAAATTTTACTTTTCCCACAATAAAATTGCAATCGTCCCAATTGAACTCAAAGTTGACTTTATTGGCACTAGGGGTGGAACCAGCCTTAATTTTCAGGGAGGAAAAACTTATAAGTAACTGTTGGTGTTGCCTCGAATTTGACTCGACCCTCTACTACAAGAAAACAGGTCAATATCGATAAAAAAAATAAAGACAAACATAAAATAACCACTAAAGATAGCTTTTAGCTACCAAAAGTGACCAAGGCCTCACAACGCCTTAACTATATCCTTGATCGTAGTATGCTTCGCAGATGTGTCGGGGGTCCAAGGGAGCAATTCCCCCATAATAAATTTTGGTTGTAAGGATATTTTTGGAATTCAAATTAGTAAATAAAATGATGAATTCTCTTAACTATTTCTCTTTGTATTTAGTTTATGGTTTCCTAACAATAACACATCTACATTATGTGTTTAATTATGCTGAGGGCCAATTGCCTAAAGACCATAAAATTTTAGAACTTTTAGGGTGGATAATTGCCTAAAAACCTTTGTCATAAAGAGTAAAACATAGATGAAGAGAGATAAGAATTTTTTTATTTTTTAAGGGGGGTCCACCCCTGATTGGCCTGTTCAAATTTAAAAGTTTTGGTTAGTCTTTTCTAAGTAATTCCATGAGTGGTGAATCACTCAAATCTTTTAAAGTATATCTTAATTATTGAAGAATATTATTTTTGTTAATATTAACGAGCATCTTTGTGCTTAAACTCATAGCACATAATGATTAAAAATAAATTGGAGAATATTAATGGATCTGATTGAGTGATTGAGCACTCATCATGAAAGAAAAATCTAGCACATGATTATAATTTATAATAAAAAAAACCCTAAAATGCCTATCATTTATAAACACTTTATTAGGTTGTTTCAGACTGTATGCACAGCTAAGCTCAATCATTCAAGCTTTTCATTCATGGCTCAATACTACAAAATATTTTTGTCAATCTCAATTATTAAATTATCATTAAATAATAAAATTTATGAGATTTATATATATATATCATTTACATATCTAATAATTAAATTTTAATATGTTTTTATAGCATTTAAATCCTTAAATTGTATAAAAAATAACACTAATATTAAATTTTCAAAAATGAAATATATATTTTAATGTGATTGAGATACTAAAGTATTATATAAGTAAATATTAAAGTTTATGTGTTATGAAAAAGTATAGTACGCATGTAAAATACTTAAAAATTTAATCATACTATAGTTCCTATATTATAGATAATGAATAATAATATAATTTTAAATTTAAAAGGGCAAAAATTTTTGCATAATAATATCATGCATCAAGAGCCCATTCAATGGTAGGGCATTGAGAGTAATCAATAGCACTTAATTATTGCTCACCCATGAAAGAAGCCAACCAAAGCCAATGAGAGCCACAAATTGCCTAAGCCACTCATTCCAAATGAATCTCCACCTTTGATGCAACTTGTTAGGGCTTAGCATAAACAGAGATCATTATTTGATTAGATATATAATTAATCTAATACTTTTGTGGACCTTATCAATCTATTATTGATTATCATTTCAACTAAAGAAAAAAAAAAAACAACACCATAAAATATCATATACCAAAAATTTGCTTAGGCATATGAAGATGTTTTGAGATCGAGTCATCATTATCAATTTCAATAGATGAAAATCACGACTATATATCTGAGTCATAAATCATATGAATCATTTGAACTCAGCGAACATATATCGGACTTTGATATCACTTAGGTTTCGTTTGAGATAGCTTCCGACTATTATTTTTTTATTACTTTCAAGAAATTTTTATACTAAAAAACTGCATTAGACAACAGTAAGGAAACTACCCCAATCGAATACTATAAGTCAAGCTTGCTATCTGGTAAATCTAACTGTCTGCTTAGGCTTCGTTTAGGACATTTTTCTTACTGTTTCTTAAAATAGTTTTCTCATAAAAATTTTATTTTTAATGCTAAAAATCTGCTTTAAGAAGTAGTAAGAAAGCCATCCCAAACAAAGCCTTAATCTTGTCCTCATCCTTTCTTGACAAAGTCCTTAACCGCAGAATATATATATATATATATATATATATATATATATATATAAACGCTTAAAGTCAAGCAAATGATAAGTCCTTCCAAGTGCGCCTTTGAACTTGGCATTACATTGCCTGTAATACGGTAAGATCAAGCTAACTAAAGTTGAAAGAACGAACAATTCATCCGAAGAAAAATTTCATTTAAAAATGATAATTTATCATAAAATCAACTGATCAGGCCCCTGTTGGACGCCATGTTCAAATGCACAATTTCTGCTTGATTGATTTACATCTGTATTCCAATAAGCACTTGATCATGTAAAGCTGATCAAGTTAAAGCATTTTATTAATTTTTACTTAGCAGAGGCTGAGACTGAGACTGGAAGCGTAGCTTTCATGGCGACGGATTTGCTCCGTCGGTAGGCATTGTACTCACCGTAGAAGTAGGAGGCCATGCCCCAAAGGCTGAGAGCGACGGCGACGCCCTTCTCCCCATCGAACTTCTCGCGGAAGAAGAAGACGGCAAAAACCTCTGTAATTGGAAGGCAGATGGCGAGTATAATGCCGCCGAGCAACGCCGATGAGTAGTTTATGGTGCCTACCAAACCCAAGAAGAAGCATTGTGTGATGATGGTGGTGAAGAACATCACCATGTAGTACTTGGTTTCGCCAAGACCATAATGGTGGCTCTCTCTTGAGATGGCCTGCAAATTTTTGTTTGATTGAAAATGTTTATGAATATTATGTATGTGCTCGGCTCAATAGAAAAAGTTGTTTTAGAAAGCAGTAAGGAAGCTATTCCAAGCGATGCCTTAGTTAATTATGTAAGAGGAGGAATCAACTTTTCTTGCGATCATTATGATTGAAAATAAAAAGTGACACAATATTTGGACTTGTATAAAAAGCAATATAGAAAATCTTTTTAAATTTGTTTTGTATAAAAAGAAATATAGAAAGTTGGGAAGCGAAAAAATTACATATTCGGATTCGATTGAAATGATTCAATTAACATAGGCTATAAGTTACAAATGATGTCCTTCCTAATAATTGAGTAGTCGTTAATATAATTTAGTGGTTATAAACAATGAAATATACCTTCCATGATGGAAGTAATGGTCTGAGGATGCCTGAGTTTTCATCAAGTAATAGTAGGCAGCATATAAGAAGAGAGATTGGTTGACTTCGGCCTTAGCCTTCCCCTTATTTAGGGATAACTTAAACAATCTTTTGATCTTCTTCTTGCAATCACCTAGAGGATCTATTTGGACTTATTCTCTATTATATTATTCCTCTTCAAATACTCATCAAATCTAAAACAACCTCATTATGACCCATATCATTTTCCTGTCATATATAATGAACAATGTGCACTAATGGCTTGAGCTCAAATCATGATCAATGATGACAAAATGTGTTAGAATCTCTTCTATACTATTATTCTTTTGATTTCATTTAGGCTCTTAACTACATTATCTCTACACCCACTAGCATCTATGTATCATCAACCTTATTATTAGCCTGTCTTGTTTAACAGTATATGGTGCATGGCACTACGCCCAACAATAATAACCTGCATGCCCTAGGATCCTTACTCAAGGAGTGGTGCCACTAAATTATAAGGAAAATTTATGGGTTATGGATCCTTATCTTCAAAAGAGAAAGAAAGAGCAAATGAGAAGAATAAATTGAAATTAGCCCAAGAGTTTAAGAGAAAAATGAAAGGCACTAAAAATTTCTCCATCGTTATTATGAAATTCCCCATCCATTTCTTATTTTCCAACCATCTAAGAGAAGAATCTTTACAACACAAATTATATAGATATTTCTCTTTCAAATATATTCTCCTTATAACTCATTTGTAGATTAAATAGTAACTTTCCAATAGATCTCACAATGGATGTAGGTGTTATGCTCTTCCTACCTCATCATGGAGTAGCCAACTTACGTGGTGCACTTCCTTCTCTCTTATGGCAAAATATTGATGAATTTACTCCTCATCATCACCTAGATTCGGTTGCGTTTTCTCCATTAAAAATGATTGACTAGGAACATAAGATGTTATGAGATAAGAAAGTGATATGCTCAATTATTATCTTTATAGAAGAGGAAGCTAAACATTAAGAAAGAGGGCATTGGACGACAATGGTTGATAAACGTTAAACATTGATAGACATTATATGGCAATTGATTGAGAATACTGGACATCAATCGATAATAGTTATCATTGGACTGTAGGAATTGGAAATTGCCAGGTGACGGATAATGATTAATTGGCTAGGAAGATCAAACATTAAGTGATGATCGATAGTTTGCTCAATTATGTTTCTTATAGGAGGGGATATCCGAGACCAAGAAGGCTGGTGTTAAATAACAGTAATTGATCAACTTTCCAAAATTGGTAAATGATAGGTGTCAATATTGGTTGATTATTTGAATTGGTATTAGATGATTACAATAGTTGGAATTGGCTGACAATGGGTGCTCTCAATCGTCCATTACCTATGTTGGGTGTTGAATATCAAAGCTTTGGTGTTCTATGTCTAAAAATCTCTCCAATCAAAGTACTCACTTGGATCCTCGGTTTGCCATTGGGAGCTTTTGCTACCAACCAAGAGATCTTGAGTTTGAAGTTTGCGTATGTAATGTGTGTGTGAGCTTGTCTTAATTTACCTAAATGCCCCCCCCCCCCCCCCCCCCCCCCCCACCCTTAGCATAACTAAACTATCAAGTGAAAAAAAAAAACAAAAAAAAAACTCTCTTGGATCCTCTACTAAATTTGTAGAACCATAGCCTACTTACATATTTCTTGAAGTGGTATTTTAATCAATTGTTAAATAATTTTGAACATCATAGTGCCCGAAGGAATCCAAAATTGAGTAAAGTTAGGCTTGTCGAATTCTTACCTAGATATTTATTTTGATTGTGAGTACACAAAATTAGGAAGAAATTTGAACTTCAATGGCCTCATCAAATTTTCAACTAAACTTTTGAATAGCACGCCTTCTGTATTACAACATATATATTTGATTAAAAAACCAGTACTTTCATTCAACTAATATAGTTATAAAAATACCTTATCTATTAAATGCACTTAAATGCAATGTAAAAATGAAGTAATTTGTTTGAATTTATTCCTTAAAAGACTATTTGGTTTGAAACTTTGTATTAATAATCTTAATTTTCAAATGCATATTCGAACTAACTTAAGCTTTATTTGAGACTGTTTTTTTTCTACTTCTTAAGCAGTTTTGTAGTTAAAATTTTGAACTAAAAAGCTGCTTTAAAAAGCAGTAAGAAAGTCATTCCAAATGAAGTGTTAGATTTCATTTGAGATGCCTTCCTTACTGTTTCTTAAAATAGTTTTTTAGTATATAAAATAAATTTTTTTACTAGAAAAGTGCTTTAAAAAACAGTAAGAAAGTCGAGACTTTCTTACTACTTCTTAAAGTAGTTTTCTAGTGAAAAATTAATTTTTTTACTAAAAAATTGTTTTAAAAAATATTAAGAAAATCGTCTCAAACAAAACCTTAATCTAAAGAGGTTCTATGAGACTATTCTTAGCAAAAACTGTGGTTCCCAGACATGTCTTTTATTTGAATTTGAGATTGAATAATTAATTGAGCATGGGTTATCTAATTAATGAGCTTGAGTCAACTCATGAACTTGTCATAATAAAAAAAATTATTAGTTAATAAAATAGAAGATATTTATTTATCTTTTCCTTGCAAGATAATTCTCACATTATTTTATTTTTAAGATAATTTTGATTATTTTGATACTTATGGATAATTGTCTTGTATTTTTAATTATTATTTTCCTAAGAATTTTATCATTTTTTATAAGGCTACATTTGAGATAATTTTCTTACTATTTTAATTTTCAAATCGTGATTATTATTTTTGTTCACCCATTACTATTTTACTAATTTAAATAAATTTTTGTACTATAAAGTTACTTTTTATAACAGTTTTTAAAAAAGTTATTTTCAATTTAAAATTAGCTTTATAAAATACTAATAGCCGTCTTAATTTTAATTATAATTTAATATTAGAATACTATAATTTGAATATATTTTTATTATTTTATATTTATATATTTTAATGGACTTAACCGACAAACAAGCAAATGCGCCAAATTTCAATAGCTTAGCGAGATCCGCGTGCTTTCCCATAAGGACGATTCCGTGTGGACGTAGTTAATCAATCTCTGACCAGGAAACTAAGTAAAATATATACAAATACGTTGCAATCAATAGCGATTAGCGAGGCGTCAATAAATAATACAGCGAACAAGTATTATATAAAAGATAAAATAATTAAATTATTAAATTATTAATCATAAGCTTTGTGCCATAAATTTGTTAACTTAAAATTTAAGAACTTTTGCTGAGTTTTTATATAATTGATTGTAAAGTTGTTGTGTAGAAAATGATTTAGCAATTTTTAGCTTTGACTTAAAATTCTTTGAAAAATGGTGAGAAATTAGAAAGATAAGCAATAATAAAATAAAATTATGATTATAATGAGAAAGCTATCCCAAACAGACATTTTAGTTTCTTATGGAACAACTTTTTTAATGCTTTTTAAATCAGCTTTCTAGTGCAAAAAATTTGAGATTGACATTTTTATTAAAAAGTTGTTTTATAAAACATTAAGAAAGTCATCCCAAATAAAAGCCTTAGCTTATGAAAATTTTTTTTTCTACTTTTTAAAATAAGCTTTTAAATACACAAGTTTTTTTATAAAAATTTTTGTATTGAAAAGCTATTTTAGAAATCATTAAGAAATCTGTCTCATACGAATTGAAGCATTACTCTAGATTTTTTTTTTCTTGAATTTGATTTCCAAACTCTTAAAAAAAATGGAACTTTTGACTTTTAAAGAAAAAAAATTACTAAATTTATGATTAGATGAATTTTAAAATATGTACAACATAAAAAATAATCAATAATTTTATGTATTATATTTATTGTGAAATAAATTAATAATTTAAAATCTCATCAGAACCTAATTGAATATAAAACACTTATTTAAAAATTTATATAATAATATGCTGATATAATTTAGGTCAGGATAAGCTTAAAAGCCTTTGGACCTATTAGATTAATTTATTTCAAATATATTTTAAGCAGTAATATCCCTTTTTAAATCAAAGTTATTCAAATTTACGTCGATATAAAATATACTAGAATATTTTTATCCCAAAATCCATCTTTCTCATAACCCAATAGATTAAATTAAAAAATATATATATATATATATATATATCGAAATTCACAATATGAAAATAATACTTAGCCTAAAAAAATTTAATTTATGAAATTCATAATATATATATATATTTAATAGGACAAAGGATTCTATATATACCATATAATTTGTATTTATTTATAATCTAATATTAACAAAATTATATTTATTTTAATAATATTTTAATATCTCAATTGTATCAAAATATATGTATGAAAATATATATTTTATTTAAAAAATTAGATTAATTATAGTTTATATATAATTTAAAATTTATATGTTATATAAATAAATATTAAAATTGAATTATTAGATATTTAAATATTTATTAATTATGTGATATGCATGCAAATCCCCCTTAAAAGTTAAAATAAAAAGAGGATAAATAAATTGATCATTTTACGTAAAAAAAAATTGGGGTAGGAAGAGATCACCTGGAAATCCTTGTTGATGGCCATGCCGACGGCGCAGAAAGCAGTGGCAGTGAGCCCAATCACAACCTGTATCTCCATTACCAAACTATAGCTAATCTTCATCTTCGACTTCGCGTACATAAGCTCCACCAACGGCAACACCAGCCCGTATAGCACCGCCGCTGCAATCGTCATAAGAAACCCAATATAGTACTTCGCCTGAGATTCTCCTTCCGGTCTATCTCCATTCGCATGAACGCGCAGCACCACCGCACCAAAGGTCAGCAACATCACCGCGTTTATTGACGAAGCTGTGAACTTTTGTTTAACTATGAAGAAGGCGAAGACGGCGGTGAAGCCGAGTTGGGTGGAGAGGAGGAGAGAGGAAGTGGAGACGGGGAGGTACGATATGCCGTATGAGTAGAATAAGTTGTCGATTCCAGTTAAAAGGCCGATGAAGATGGAAGAGAGGAGGAGGAAGGGGACATGAGGAAGAAGTGGCGGCGAGGAGAGCGGAGGAAGGAGAAGAGAAGGGGGGAAGGAGGAAAGGGAAGCCGGCAGTTTGGAGGAAAGAAGTGAACCATTTCCGGTTGCCGCCGTGGAGGAAGTAGACGCGGAGGAGCAGAGGACTGCCGGTGCCACCGATGAGAGGAGGATGACGTTGAGGAGGAGGAGGAGGAGGCGTTTGACGTTTAGGGGTTTGGTGGGTTCGTGGCGGCAGCCGCAGCGGTGGTGGCGGTGGATTGGAGTTCCGGTTGTCTGTGGTGCTCGATCTCCATGGTTTTTTGGGATAAAGATTTTCCCCCTTTTTAGTGTTGCTTGGTGGTTGGATGATTAATGATTCATTTTTTTGGGGCGGTGACTTAAGAATTAAGATTGGAGTTTATATAAAGATTTTTTTTTTATTGCAAGGAGATATTTACGTTATTTATAAATTTAAATATTTTATTTTTTTTAAAGCATCACTCATTGATATGTTATTTGGATTAATTATATGTGCGATCGAACTCATTTGAAGACCAATCAGAATACGCTACGTCACTCTATGCTCGTATCGTGGTTCGGCACTGCTCGGTACCGCTGATGTGCATTCTGGTTGATCTCTAAACGGAGTTCTACGTCCGTTCTCTCACATAATATTTTCGTTAGTTTGAAGCTTTGACTACAACTTAAAAAGTGTTAGGTTCTTTGAGACTATTTTTTACTGCTTCTTAATCATTTTTTTAGCAAAAAAGATTTAATTTTGTTATAAAAAATGTTTTAAGAAGCAGGAAGAAAGACGTTCCAAATGAAGCCTAAGACGAAGAAAGACATCCCAAACGAAGCCTAAGACAAGCAAACTCATACATAGGACAAAAAACCTCTTAGATGATACTAAAATTTTATGTATATGATGTATGTGTGAATTTATTTTAATGAAACTAAATTTGCCAAAAAATATTTTAATTTATTTTATGATTAAAATTTAAGAATTAGCCCCATCAATTAGAATATTCTCACATATACTTTTTCATTAATTTATTAGGTTTACTTTTTGTGCTTATTTGAAAAGACAAAGTTTTAAAGAGTGGTGTAGGGATTGCGCCGCAGCAAAAGCGTTTGGATTATAGGGCGACTTGTGTTCTACGATGGTTACCATACATTTTTTCTAATGAGCAATAAAGTCAGTGTCTGAATTATGAGACTAATAATTAATGATAATGATAGCCACTAATGTTTTTCATTTTCATCTGTTCTGGTATTTTGTTTATTTCTCATTGATTACTTAGATTATATAAAGATATTTTGGATTAGGGGTGTCAATTCGGGTCGAATTCGAGCTGACCCGGATCTAAACAGGTCAATCCGAACCCGACCCGTTTTTGCAAACAGGTCGACATTTCAATCCGGACCGACCCGCTCGGATTGCCGGATTGACCTGACCCGACCCGAGTGCGGCTGTGCGGGATCGCGAGCGCGCCTACAGAGCGGACAGCGGACTGGTGCGGGCTGAACGAGGGATCTGCCGAGGTGCTGAGTGTGGGCTGGTCGCCTGGTCAGGCTGGACGCGGGTCTCAGGACGCCGGGATCCGCCGAGCGCCGAGGAGCCGAGTGATGCTGGTCCGGCTGGACGCGGTCACACGGGATCCGCTGCTCCGCGGATGTGAGGGCTCACCAGGATCCGCCGAGCGGCCGAGGCGCCGAGTGCTGGCTGGTCCGGCTAGACGTGGTCACGTGGGATCCGTTGTTCCGCGGATGTGCGGGCTCGCTGGGCTGGACGCCTGGACGTGCGCGAGTTCACGGGAGTCGGGACCTGACGCGGACGCGACCTGACGAGCTGGCCTGACGGGAAGCGACCTGAGCAGCGGGTTTGCGAAACGGGTCAATTCGAGTTGACCCGCGGGTTGTCAGATCAACCCGAACCCGACCCATTTTTCAAACAGGTCAAAAATCCGAACTCGGATCCGACCCGTTTCGCAAATGGGTTGACCCAAATCCGGATTTTTCCGGGTCGGGTCCGGGTCGAGTTTCGGGTCGGGTCAAAAGTTGGCACCCCTATTTTGGATCATAGGCGGCTCTGATTGCTCAATGCAACATAATTGATCGGTGTTTAATAATTTCATTTTGTTGCTTGGTACAAATACAAATCTAATGAAGTAAAATGAAAGGCATTACCAGTTTAGAGTATAAACATCATTATTATGAATTAAAAAAAAAACTCTTTATTAATTAGGTTCATCTTTTTTATTATGAATTTAAAAAAAAAAACTCTTTATTAATATGGACACCGGACGGCTCAAAGGTCAACCAGAACGTGCCACATAGGGTTGTAAACGAGTCGAGTCGAATCGAGTTTAGGCATTTATCGAGCTCGGCTCGTTAGTTGGAAAGCGAGCTCGTCTCACTGTAAACGAGCTCGAGCCGACTCGCAAGCCATGGGCGGGAATCTTTAAATTTAGGGGGGATTTTTAAAAATTAGGTGGGATTTTTAAAACTTAAGAGGGATTTTTTGAACTTAGTCAAACTTTTAAAATTATATTATATATATATATATATATATAATGTTTAACATTTAAATAAAACTTAGATGGATTTTATTAATTTTTTAAAATATTTAAATTTAATAAATAAAATAAAATCATTTTAAAAACATTAATATTTATTCGAGCCAGCTCACGAGCTGAGCTGGCTCAAGCTCGAACTCGAGCTCATTTACTAAAGGAGCTCTATAAGCTCGGCTGACGAGCCCATAAACGAGTCCAGCTCGAGCCGTCTCGGCTCACTTACACGCTTAGCGCCACGTCACTCGGTACCCAGCGGTACTTAGCACCAATACCCAGCAAAAAAAATGACTTGACGGGTTATGGTTGGCCTCGGGATGGATTCGATGTGCGCACAAAATAATTTATCCTACAAACAATAGTATGAGTAAAATGTTAGTTCTCAACCCAAGTTATTTTATAGCTTAAGGAGAAGTAACCAATCAAGTAAGCTTTGAATATTATAAAACTACTGGATAGGGATGGGCCATTAGAACTTATTTGTGGCCTTGATTTGAGTTTGATGGTTTGGAAAGTCATTGAATAGGAATTTGAGCCCCTACAAGGAGCTGGTCCAAAAAAATGAATGTATTGAAAATGATTGATATGGAGACTTATTTATTAATTAGGTTAGAGGAAATTAAAAATGTATATATTTGATAAGAGCTTTTTGGAATGCTAATTATATATTATGTGTCAATAAAATCCTTTTACAATAGGGTTCGTCAAAAATCGAAATTAACCGATAAAATTTATTGATTGGCGGGGACATGATTCGAAGATACTGTTTTCAAGTTATGAGTCAACCAATTCCTCTACCTCGCTTATTGCTATACGTTGGCACTTGGCAGCCTTTTTCGAGACCAGGAGAAGTAGGGAGCGAGAACTTTAGAGGTAGCAAGACTAACCACATTCTAGGTTCGACTTTCTTTAATTTTCATTTTTTTGTTGGAAAGTTCATTTGGTTTAGTACGAGATCTCTCCAAACCTCGTAAAGCTTAATTGTTAGCGTAAACGGAGTGAAAATAGTGACTTCCGGATCCAGATGTTGAATGTGCTAAATTAGTAACGTAATTAGTGGAGCTTATGGCACAGCTCAGAGTATTGAGTCTTAATAGTACTGGCGATTAGCCCCGTTCATGATTTTAATGTTTTTTGGTGCAAATGAACAAGCGGTCTCAAAATTCATGTATATCAATTTGAAACTAAATTATAATACTACTTTATCAAAGTGAGAATGAAATAAGACTAGAAACAAAAGCATAAATAGGTCCAAGACCAATGTGTTATAAGATAAATTATGAAAGAAGAAATCCTAAACAACATAAAAGGCCTTGTGGTTTAGTTTCAAACAACCCTGCATCTATGAAAGAAGGGAGAAAGTAACAATTATAGTGTATAAATCAAGATCACCTCCAAATCCATTCCCAATTCTTATATGCAAACCCCACAAAAATAGAAGAAAAAGAAGTCCCATGAATCTCACAATGAGAGAACAAACAAAACCTTCTTCCAACATGTGTAGGTTGAGACTGCAATCCTCAAGCTTGATAATCCAACGAGCTCGAAATTCTGCTCGAACTCGAAACTCAATAAGCTCAGCTCGCGAGCTCGTTAACAAGTCGAACAGTAGCCGGCTCCGCTCACTTACACCCCTAGTATTAATTTATCGGCTTTTACGCATCAACTCTGAGTCTATTATGCTTCTTTTAAAAGCCTTCACCCATATTGACTTCAATAATCAAGCCCACAAAATCTGTCAACCAAACATTCTGAAAGATTTAGAAGATACGTATGAGTTTATATCAAGAATAATGACAACCTGCGGATTCAGCTAAACCTTTCATGGACACCAGTCTTCATTTTTTGAGCTCCTTTATCTATTTGACACACAGTATGTTCTATGTTATAAATCATAACTACGGACAAATTTTGGCTGTCTCATTCAAACAAAAATTCAGAGAAATCGCACTCAAAAGTGTTTCCATTCAATTTGAAAAGAATTTTTCTTCGGTTTGCTTTTCAATAAAAACTAAGGCTTCGTTTGGGACGGCTTTTTTATTGCTTTCTAAAACGAAGTTTTAGTACAAAAATAAAAAAATTTATACTAAAACTCCGTTTTAAAAAGCAGTAAAAAGCCGTCCCAAACAAAACCTAAGTTTAATTGTTTCATACAACAAAGCAATGATATGTATTCAGCTAGAGATTGTGATGATCTCACCCAACAATCTCTACAACCTACTGGTTTGAATTTATGGTGAAGACAATAGAGAAGTCTTAAATTCAGGAATGCATGACAGCTTTGTCTGCAGCCAGAAGAAAAAAAGGATCGTAGAGGAAATAGAGAAGTCTTCAATATGAACTCATCAGAAAATACTTGACAGGTAAGTAGAAAACTTTGATCAATTTGAAATTATATAAAGTCCCATCGCTCAATTGATGTTGAAAATTATATAAAGTCACCTAATGCGTTTGAAGATTGGCCTGCGTTGATTGTCAAAAGAGTAGACTGCAAAAATAATCTAAGTAGAAATGGTAAGTTTTTTTATAGGAATTGTGTTTTCCTAAAAAGAAGTAAGTGCAATTTATGTTGAATAGTTGCTCTATAATGTAAGGTGGAGTTTAAGATCATATATTTGGTGCTTACATGCAAGTTCTAGCAAATGCTTGGGTGGCATTGGGAGGATCTTGACTTTGATTAGGCCACACACATGCACACACCTAGTGATGATTGCCGGCGATCGACTGTGTAGCTCATAATTCATTTGCTATTTCATATTACTTACTATTAGGCACAAGATAGTTTCAAAGTGATGAGAAATTATAGGTCGAATTAAATCAAAACTTAATGTGAGGGGGAGAAGAAGAGGTAGACCTCAAAAGATTTGATTAGAAAATATTAGAAATGACCTTTCTTTATTAGATTTAAACAAAAATTTGATTTTTAACATGATATAATGGAGAAAAAGGATTTATGTAGCCGATCCCATGTAGTGGGATAAAAGCTTGATGCTGTTGTTGTTGTTGGGAGTGAAGAAGAGGTGAGGAAGTTGCGATGATTTCATTGAGGAAGGGCACTCACAACACTAGCAAGCATGCGAAGGATGAAGAAGAGGTGGAGAAGCTGCAATAAGATCTTGTTGGCAAAGGACATCAACAGAACTAACGATGTGTGAAAAATAAAGAGTAATTCAGTGAGAGAAAGGTAATAAAGTGAGTGAGGAGAATGTTATTTTTGATATAATTAAAAAAGTAAATGTTATGTGAGTAAATATTAAAAGTTCCGTATTAAATATATTAATAAGATAATTTTTAAGTATTATGTAATTGAAACAAAAATTGAATTTCTTCTACAAGAGAAGCCTGCAACCACGAAAGATGACCTCCGTCGATCCCTATGTTGCATTGGTCAGATTCTTATATGTGAGGGAAGAGCACTCAGCATCAAAATTTGGATTAATTATTCTGTGCGGACGCCGAATGCCGTCTAGAGACTAATTAGAATGTGCCACGTCACCCCTTTGGTGTGTACAGCGGCTCGGTACTGCTGATATGACTGCACCTGATTCGCCTCTGAAAGAAGAGCTGCGTCCGGCCTCCGCACACAATAATTTCTCCAAAATTTGACTAAGGGATTAGCCATTGAATGACTGTAATATAAACTCTCTGTTGATTACTTATATTTTAAGCTCATCTCAACATAAATCAATAATTATAAAGTTAATTTTGATCATATTTGAAACAATAAAATTTTCTTTTAATAAAGTTAAATTAAATCATTATGAATGAGGGATCTATATCACAAAAACAACCAAAAGTGACAAAAAAAAAAACTTAAGAAAAAAAATGCAAACTTTGTGAAAATACACCGAAACAACATTAATAATTAATTAACAATGTTGATAATGTTAGTTACCGCTAATCAGTTAAGAAAATCTTTAGTGATTAATCAATAAAGTATTTACCAGTTTTTAAGTTGAAGTAAAGAAATATTTATAATTCAAACTATAAATACAAATAGTATAGTACCTCTCAAACCTCAATAAAATCCTACTAATTTCTAATATTCACAAATGGTACTTAATTATAGAAAATATAAATACATATACACCAAATCATTGAGAAAATTGAACAAGTAGAAAATAGAAGAAGGAAAATACAAAAATATCTTAAAAATGATAAACTTTCATTAAATAAAAACGTTGTTACAAAATTTCATATGAGATTAAGCTTCTAAAAGACTATCGAAACAAGCAAGACCTTTGCCTCAAAAAACTCTCTAATAAGAAATCTTGCTTGTGTTATACGTATTTATCCAAATGTTATGAACATTATTCAATTAGATATAAAAGAATCAAGACCGACTGATAGGTCAAAGTCAACAAGCGTTGAGGAAAAGCCAGATAGGCAATCCTTAATGTTGTCAAGGGTAAATAAATCCTAAGGCATGCTAAGGTTCAAGATGTGTGGTGTATGTGAATTTATGAGGTGGAAGAGTATATGGATTAGCTCTTAGAATAGGGGAGATATAATTATAAGTTTATGATTATAATAACTCAAGTCCTAAGTATGAATGAATCCTTCTGATGTGGAATTCCTTTGCTTATGTTATTTCGCAGGGGTACCGCACCTCTAGAATGCTTTTGTTTCGTTATTTTGTTTAGTCTCCACTACTTTTATAACTAACTATAGGACTATAGTACCGGTACCTTTTTCTATTCATGCTATACCTTTTTGTAGAAAGCTGAAGCTTCTCTTATACCGGGTAAGAAGCTTGAGCAAAGTAGTTTTTATCCTTTGATTATCATCAGTAAAGTTTACTGTTCTATTGAGGTTCAATTGCATTGTCCCTGTTCTTCTATGCTTCTATTGCTTCCACTGCACCTTCTTTCTATAACAAGCTATGTATTTTAGTTATTAGAAATGTAATCATTACATATAGACACTTGAGAGAACAAAATTCAAATAAGATAGCTTAATGATAATGGGACTTATATTTTGGAATGTCACACAAGTCTATATCATGACCTAAGAAAGGGGGAACTATCTAAAGGAAGAAGTCCATCCTTGAGAAGAAGGTTTCTATCCTAATGAATCAACTGATTAATTCAAGTAAAAGGACATTAATCTAACAGATGAGAGGACAATTCTAATGAAGACCCAAGGCTGTCCATCATATTGGGTTATCATAGCTCATAATCTTTTTGGTAAGAAATAAGATTATCAAACTTGTTTAATTATGAGAATTTTTGTTAGCAACATTGCAACAATAGGCTATATTGTCACGACCTGGCCTAGAAGCTCGAATCAATGAGGTAAGAACAGACGGTCGAACGGTGATAAAAGTAGTATCAGATATTGGTTTCGATACTGTGACCCGTGAGTTATATATGGGCCCGCCACACTTCTGCTGTTCTTGTTCTTTGATTAGGGGCAGTTCAACTGAACCGGTCGGGCAGTTCAACTGAACCGGTCCTACGTGTATCATCTAAGAGGATCTCATAAACCTTGAGGTGTAAGAAGGACCTGATCCCAAGCTGAAAAGTGGGACTTATACTACATAACCACATGAAGGAGAAGCCCACGGAGGCTTTATATCCTAAGGATTGGGAGTCTTCTAAACTGTAGAAGAAACTCGTGATTTGATACTTGCATTATGATTATGCAAATAATCGTAAGGCCTAAATGTTGGGCTTATATCCTGCCTAGCCATGAATGCAACTAACCTACCTAGTTACATGTGTAAGTGAAAGGCTAGTAAAAACTCAAATAAAAGAGAGGCAGACCCACCATAGAATTAGCTAGATCAAGAATGGGCATGTGTGCAAAGTGTGTCTATATCGTCTATTCCAATGTGAACCATAGACTATGCAAAGACTCATAAGATTATGATATGATGTGTACAGCAGCAAGGTTGGAAGCTCATATATCACATATCTATATCCAACTTGATGAACCAAATGTCCAATCATTGCTCCTACTAGGAACACAGGCTAGGGGTAATCTCATTTCATTTTAAAAGATCTTAACATATAAGTGAGTGGCGTACAATCCTAGCACTTTAGTTGTCGACATACAAAACTCAACAATATCAATCAAAGAGCAAAACCGAGCTGAGAGTAGTAGGGGGTGGAGGAGGAGGCGTCAGGCGTGGGTGCTGTTAGAGATCCGATTTTTGGAGAAGAGCTGATGGAGAAAGGTAGGGCTTTGGGAGATGGAGACGTGACCAACAATCGGGTTGGGTTTGGGTTAAGGATTTCGACCCATTTGTAAAATCGGGTCGGGTTCGAGTTGACCCGGAAACCCGAAATCGCCGGTTTAATTTGACCCGTTTTTAATTAATTTAGGAGGGTTTTAAAGGATTTTAATGAAATAAGTAAATGATATTTCAAAAAATTATAAACATTGTTGCCCGAATTAAATTATTGAAGTAAATCTTACCTTAATTTGATTTAGATTTAAATAAATTGAATTAAATAAAAAAATTTTAATAAAATATACCCGAAGCGGGTCGGGTTCTGAAAACCGACCCGTTTGCAAAAACGGGTTAGGTTCGAGTCGGGTTGAACAGTATCGGATCAATTTCGGGTTGGACCCGAACCCGACCCGTGACCCTTTTTTGTCAGCCCTACCAACAACACAGCTATTTTTACGGGAATCCGTTTCAACTGCCAAAAACATATTTTAATTCTCAACTTTTTTTTATGTGAAAATAATTTCTCTTACAAATTAGATGTGGAAAGGCAATTTTGTAACTTTCTGATTTAAGGGGTGTCAATATTTGACACCACCCGAAAATCCGACCCTTAAATTTCGAGTTTGTGTTGACCCAAACCTAAACCGTGTCAGGCCAGATTGGGTTCAAGTTAGGGTTTTCAACCCATTTTAAAAATAAGTCGGGTTCAGGTTGACCCGAAATGGCCCACGCTGACTACGCCTGATCGGAGCTGCCCGCGTCGCGTCCCGAGGCCAATCCCACGTCACGCTTCGCATTCCAAGGTGGCGAGGCCAATCCACGTCGCGTCCCTGTTGTCCCGCGTCGGTTTATTTGCCCATCACGCTGACCCGCCACTGCCACATCGTGTCCCACCGTCCTCAATGTCCCGAGTGACGACGTTGCGACGGCCGTCAATTCGCTGATGCCTGTGTTACCATGTCTGCGGGTTGGGTCGAGTTGACCTGAATGTGAAGCAGGTCGGATTCAGGTCATAAAACTGACTCGTTTGCAAAAACAGGACATGTTTGAGTTGACCCGAATAGTGTCGAGTCTGTTCTGTATGTATCCATAAAGAGAGAGAGAGAGAGAGAGAGAGAGAGAGAGAGAGATTCAAAAATTAGAGCGAGAGAGAGCTCAGAAATTCTTGTCTTAATGAGTACCCACTCATTATTGTCTGACCTAACTCCATAAAATAAAAACTATACATCATTTTTTTAAATAAAATAAAAGTGATAATTTGAATATTTAATTAAAGTTATTTATGTAATATTTTTAAATATTAAAATTTATTATTAAATGCATGCATGTTCGACAAGTGTGCCTATTATTATTATTATTTTTTTATTTTTTTTACTATGACACAAATGCAATATTAGATATATTAGACGCACAGCAAGTAAATTCAAGTATCGAGCATAAATGCCCAATACTATAGTTCCACTATAACAAAATATTGTTGGTGCATCATAGGTCAATATAAGGAGATATTATTACGTGTGGAGTTCATATACGGAACTGTTCGATTTTGTGACTGTAAATAATAAAAGCGCATGAGTGAATAGTAAGAGCATTTTTATTGTTTACAGTCACAAAATTAAATTATTTTATGTGTCCAGACTCCACATGTAATAATCTCTCAACTATAAATCAAGACAACCTACTTTATCACTACATGTACTTCGGGATGAAATAATTATAGAGGAAATCACTAGCCCTATGATTGAAACGGTTGTTTATACCCAATTAATATAATAAAATTTTATTTATAGGGTGCTCATTGTGGAAGAAAAATCTACAAAAAAAATGTCTTGCCTTTGTCTTTCTCCTTTGCTAATTTTGTTGGTGAGAATGACCTACATAGCATAATTGCTAAATAGTTGCCAGAAAATTTAAACACTCTATCTCACCTGCCTTGAAAATTTATTACGTGCTATCTGGACATATCCGAAGGTTAATCCGGATGCGTCACATCACCAATGCACAATATATTAGCTGACGTAACACATTCAAATTGACCTTCATACGCATTCAGACACTGCACAAAATAATCTCTCAACTGAAAAATATGACTTCTTTTTTTAGAGATTTCTTTTTTAATGAATTTTAAATATGTATTGTTGGTGAGAATGACATAGCAATATTTGCTAAATAGTTGCCCAAAAATTTTAATGCTCTACCCAACTGGCTGGAAAATTTATTACGTGCGATGTTCGAACAAATGTGGAGGTCAATCCGGATGCGCCACATCATCAAATATACAATACATTGGATGACATGGCACATCCGGATTAACCTCCAAACGTGTTCAGACACCGCACAGATTAATCTCTTGACTGGAAAATATGAATTCTTTTTTTAGAAATTTTTCTTTTAATGAAATTTAAATATGAATTGAATAGCAGCTGCAAATAGATTACAGAGTTGCAGATGAAATAAATTGTTCAAATATGTTTACATTCATATCAAATAATTTATTAACTATAAAATTAATTGTAATCGAATTCAAGATGAAATTTTACCCATATTATACTGAAGTTGAATTTAATCAGAATGAGGAATGCATAACAAAATGAAAATATCTTTTAAAGATGCCCAAACTGAATTTAAATCACTCTGAGTTAAATAAAATTATTAATAATATTTTAGCTGAACAAACAATTCCCAAAATTAAAAATAACAAAATTAAAAAATTTAGATTTCATTTGGGACGGCTTTCTTACTGCTTCTTCAAGCAGTTTTTTAGTACAAAAATTAAAATTTTTATAGTAAAAAAATATTTCAAGAATCAGTAAGAAAACCGTTCCATACGAAACCTTAATCTACAGAAATAAAAAACAGTTGTGCTGAAAACGTATTGAAAGAACTTTAGGGTCAGTTTAGCAATTCAAAAAGTAACATGTGAAGTGCATGAATTAGTATCAATTGAAATGGTTGAATCAACTAGTTATACAAGATAATATAACAAAATAAATCAATATTTTTATAAAAAAAAACAACAAAGTAAAACATCTCAATTTCTCAAATATAGGTTATTATGCCTGTATAAAATGGTTGAAGTGAAATGAAGATTTCAACTGTAATAATGGTGATCCCTTTCCCAAAGAAGCCTTCTATTAGCTGGTGGAGCAAGTCCTGGAATGTCCCGGATGTCCTTGTTCTTTGGATTCACAATCTGAACATTCCAAAAAATAAAAATAAAAACAAAGAAATTAAAGGGCAATGAAATGTCTAAAATATCATTTGGTTGGATATAATAAAACAACCACATTGATTTCAATCTCCCGCTATTTCAAAATCCTATTTTTGTCACTCAACTTTTTAGATATGAACTCAGGTTTTGTTTGGGATAGCTTTCTTACTGTTTTGTAAAACTGTTTTTTAATACTGAAATTTCTTGAAAGCGGGAAAAAAATAATGGCCTAAATCTGTCTCAAACGAAGCCTTAAATGATCCCATAAAAGAACTAATTTGATCCCTACTTAAAGAGTCTAACGGATCAATTCGGTCCTTTTATCTATAAAATAATTAGATGCTTATTACAATACACGTGGCCCGCAGGTCTCACCATCACCATGCACTTTATGCCAGACTTAAAATCTTTTTTATACAAGATAGCACATTGAAAAGCCTAAAAATGTAATATTTATTATTGAATGATTATGCACGGTTCAATCTTAGTCAATAGAAGTTTAGGATGATTTTGCTATTAGGTGGTTAGACTTAAGGACCAAGTAGCTCCCAAGAATAAGAACTATTATTCTGTGCGGACACCGGATTGCTCTCTCGTCTGGTTACGCGCTCGGTACCGAGCGCGGTATATTTTTGGGGTGACGTAGCACATTTTTATTGGTCTCCGGACGCCATCTGGACTCCGCACAGAATAATAAATCCAAGAATAGAGCATTAATTAAAATATAATTGGGTTACAACAGAATTGCAAGACAAAACAAGAACTAAAGAAATGCAAGAAAAAACATGAAACATAAAACTGAAAATTCAAATTACTAAATTTGAAAAAACAATGTCAAACCTTCACAATAATAATTGCAATTACTCCAACCACAATCAAGAAAAGCAAGGCCATGATACACCGGTCAGTAGCAACCTGATTCCAGGAATGTAAAGATGATTTAGTAGCAAAATAAGATTAGAATTTAAAAAAGAAAAAAAAAGGAAATCAGAGACAATATAAAGATGGAAACCTGTCTTCCTATTTCCTTCACGAGCTGTGATGCCTTCTTCATTGAAAAGTGGATAGAGTCTAGTTCATTAACAATCCTACTCATTTGTTCAGTCTGAAAACCCACGAAATCAAAAGGGTAAAACGTTAGATATACTTAGATAGCTTGATTGAAATCCCAGAGAACTAATAATGTTTAATCTAGATTTATTTCAAGAGAAAAGCAGTCTCTCAACAGTCAAATATTATTGGATAACCAACCTGCGCCTTGAGAGCAGCCGCTGTCTCTGCACCAACATTTACGGTATCTTCAACAACCTGTTACATTGGTTTTAAGATAAATCAGTGATTAATGATGGCAAATTGATTTGGGGTAGTGAGGGAAAAGCATTAAGCATCAAAAAACAAGAATTAAAATAGAAATAAATTAGATTAAGGCTTAATTTGAAAAGGCTTATTTACTGCTTCTTAAAGCAGCTCTACAGTATAAAAAATTTATTTTTTTACTAGAACACTGCTTTAAGAAGCAATAAAAAAGCCGTCCCAAATGAAGCCTAAAAGTATGTGAAGAAGTTAAGCTTTTTTTTCGGATACATATAATGTTATAGTTAATATTAACATTATTTCTGAGGGAAAGCATGGATAATTAAGTGTTTTTAAGTCATTTTATACATTCATGAAATTTAAAAGATAACATCGTCTGCCTGCCAAATCAAGCACAATTTTTATAGTTATCTCTTATCCATATAAGTGTCATGTTTGTGATTCATGTCTTCGTTTGTGCTTCATGACATTTATTGATATAAGGGTTTGTTTACTTCAAAACTGATTTGGCATGTAAATGTCATTTGTAAATATGATATATGGAGATAAGTAATTTTGAATAATAATAACTTCAACATCACAGTTGATCGCTAACAGCACAAATGGAGAGGAAAAAATTGTCAAAAATTCCATCTACTTGTGGACAATATGCACGATCATCAAATGCATATTATAGATAATAAGCAGAAAGAAGCCGGTAAAAAAATTAACCGGAAACACAACAACAACATCAAGCCTTTATCCCACTACGTGGGGTCGGCTACATGAATACTTTTTCTCCATTGTGTCCTCTTAAAAGTCAAATTCTCGTTTAAATCTAATAAAGAAAGGTCATTCCTAATATTTTCTAACCAAATCTTTTTAGGTCTGCCTCTACCTTTCTTAACACAAGTCAAATCTAATACCTCTAATCTCCTAACCGGGTCATTGGAAGGCTGCCGTTTTATGTGACCAAACCATCTAAGGCGACTCTCTCTATCTTATCCTCTACTGGAGCTACTCCAACCTTTTTCACGTATATGCTTATTTCGTATCATATTTCTAAGGGTAAAGCCACTCATCCACCTGAGCATCCTCATCTCTGCCACACTTAACTTAGTATTATGCTTCTCTTTTAATGGCCAACATTCAACACCATAAAGCATTGCAAGCCTCACTAACATCTTATAGAATTTTCCATTAAATTTGAGGGGTACCTTTCTATCACACAATAAGCCCGATGCATTCCTCCACTTCAACCATCCAACTTGAATTCTGCTGATAATATCCCCATCTATTTCATCATCACTCTGAACAATAGATCAAAGATATCTAAAACGTGTACTATTATTAATGACTTGATCGTCCAAAGTCACAAACCCCTCACTAGGTCTATTACTACTAAAATTACACTCCATATATTCCGTTTTAGATCTAATCAAGCAAAAACCTTTAGTTCTAATGTTGACCTCCATAATTCAAGTTTACTTTCAACTCCCTCTCTAGTCTTATCAACGAGAAGAATATCATCAGCAAAAAGCATACACCAAGGTACATCCTCTTGCAAATGTCTAGTGAGAACATCCATGACTAAAGCAAAAAGATATGGGCTTAAGGCAGATCCTTGATGTAACCCAACCAAAATAGGGAAATACTTGGTCAAACCACCTTGTGTTTGAACACAAGTAATAGCCCATGCATACATATCTTTAATGATTTGAATATAAGCATTATTAACTCCTTTCTTTTCAAGAACTCTCCATAGCACTTCTCTTAGTACTTTATCATATGCTTTTTCTAAATAAATAAATATCATATGTAGATCCTACTTATTTTCTCTATATTTCTCCATCAAACCTCTTAATAAATATATGGCTTCCATAGTCTAAATGTAAATTATGTTCAACAGAATGGGGCACTGATAGTTCAGTTGCACTCATTTTAGTGTAGAAATTAGTACATAAAGATTGGAGAAGGAATTTTCATTGAAACTATCAAATGCAAGCTATAAATAAGAAGTTGTAATAGCTGTAAGGATGAAAGAATAGTTTTTAACACCAAAACATCGTAGTGATAATGGTGAACATAAGCAAAATTAAATTTAGAGTAAACCTCCCTATCATGTCGTCTAGAGAACTTTTGAAGATGGTAGTACAGTCAAGCATGCAGAATTAATCAAGAAAAGCTACAGAAATACATCTTAAAAGATTGAGAGAAGATAACTTGGCCAAAATTTTTAAAGAAACGTATGAGTTTAAAATGCTGAAAATTCAATATAATAACAAATAAAAAAGGTTGAGTTGCCTTTGCCAATTATAACAAAAGATAATTGAATGGACTTGTAGTCTTGTAGCCACAACTTATTAACCTAAACAAAACCTACTGGTGATATAGAGAATATGCTTTTATGAGAAATTCCGCAAGGTGATATGATGCACATAAGAGCATAACACAAAAATAGAAGACTTGAAGAAATCTAAAATCACAGGAAGCCCAAAATCCATGTTGGAAGTTTTGAAAAGAATAAAGAAGCTACTGTATGGCTGCTTATAAATCATAGATGATTAAACATGCTAAGATCCACATGCAAAGAATAATAGTCCCCAAAAATAAAAGATTTAAATTCTTAATATAATAGAAATAGCTCTTGAATATTTAGTTAAGCTTTTGGATTGATGGATATCCATTTACCAAGGTATCAAACTCAGTTTGAGCCCCCAACATTTCACCCTCTTAAAAAGTAGTGTCATAGCCAAAGGTTCAATTAGGGTCGATCGCTCATGTGTTTTTTAGCTCCTATAGGCATTGATTGCATATACCATACAACAATAACAACAGCAACATAATTGATTGCCTCTGCCATGATTGAATAAAATTCAAGATCAAGTGACTCATATTCAAACTCCATGTGCCTGACTGATCTCTTGGCCCATGATCTTTGATGGTTTCGAAAAAAAATTTATAAAGAAGAGTGATGGTAAATATGAAACTCTCATATGTGTGTGTGAGAGAGAGAGAGAGAGAGATTAATAAGTGATGAGGACATCAGTCAGAGATTTCGATATGTGTATCGTCGTCAGAGTCTTAGATCGACGGCTACGATCCAAAGTCTTTACTTTTGATATATTTTGTATTTTATTTATTTTTCATTTTCTATTAATCTTAGTTTACCCCTATGGGTAGTGAGTCGCTATTGTAACCCCAAGGGTATTTTTGTCTTTCTGCTTTTCTTTTATTGAGGCCTATATATTAAGATCTATTAGCTTTGTAATGGTTAATGATGCTTATGAATGAAATTTCCACTTTCTTGCATGATCTCTCGGTGAGTTCTTGAGAGGAGCAACCCTAATTGGGTGAGAGCAATACCCGTCAATCTTGGTGAATTCCAAGGTTCGCGGTTCATTGTTTCTTCCTTTCCACCACATCCACCATCCTCCTTCTCTTGCTCAACCCGCCAGCCTTGTCATCCCCATCCCCTTCTTCCCCTTAACCCAGAGCCTAATTCCACCCACGCGGCACCACAACACCTCCCCGATCACAGCTGACACTATACACACCGCCGACCCAGCCACCCACCGGCCGCCCAGCCATCCACGCCAAGCCCTCTCCCCACCCATCCGTCCTCTAAACAAGTAGCGCCATCCTCTCCATAATCCTTCAATATTTTGAATTCAAATTTCAAATCATCCTTCATTACTTTCCAAAAATAATCCTAACCAATATATGAAAGCTTATTTATTGAATTCAATTCAATTTTTGATATTCAAAAATTCCCTCAAAAATTTTAAAATTAGAACGATCCCTACAATTAATCAAATCTGTAATTAATTTCAGATTATTTCGAACCAACATTTATCCTCATGCCCACATACAACGAACCTAAAAACTCCTGCTCCCTCTCTCATTGGCACGGCCCCTACCTTACTTTTCTCCTCCTAATCACCTCCCATCACAATAAATGCTCCCTAATCCCTCTTTAATTACAACCCCATGGCCCATCAAATTCAAGCCTATATTGAAATTTGAATTTAATTTCAAAGAGATTCCCTCCAATTTCACTTAACCTGAAATTAAAATTCATATACTAATCCCTACGCTTACTATATCAAATCCAACGCTACCTCCTACCTCAAGCCTTGTCCTCCCCCCCCCCCTTCCCCCTCTAACCAAACCGTCGGCCCCTCTCTCTCCACCCGCCACCTCCTCTCCCTCTTCTCCCCACTTGTACTCTCTCATCTCTCACGGCAAGCATGTATGGCCGATCCGGAAGTTGATCACGGGCTTATTCTCAATTCTCAATGGGGAGATTGACGTCATCCAATCACCATTCTTTGATCCTAGATTTGGATCTGAAAGCAGCGCTAAGGAGTGAGTTGATCATATCCTCCCCCACTTAGCGGACGTCATCGACGAACAAAGACCTATTGGAGAGTGGAAGATCACCGGACGACCACCCGTGCCTCCAACTCCGACTCCTTCCCCGGCAACTAACACCCTTGGCATCGCATGTCTTCTAATGGCGTCTCTAAGTTTGTTTGCAACATTCTTCCGCTAAGCCAATCACTATCAAGCGTGTGAGTGAGGGATCCCAAGGTGAACAATCTAATTTATTAAACAATGGATTTTGTTGACTTGTCATTTGCTTTACTCATTTATTTGTTGTTATTTTGCAAGTAACCTCGTAATCTCAATTGTAATCGCTTGCCAGTACTTAGTCCTTTCATGGAATTTTCTAAGATCTAACTTGAAGAAGCATCCGTTTATATTTAGCCAAGCAAAGTTCGCATTTTACTAATTTCTTAAAAGCAATTCTTGTTCATCATCATTGTTTCACATCACTAAGATTTAGGAGCATATTCTCACATTAGATAGTAAAATAAGACACCCATTAGGTTTAAGTTTAGTTGATGAGTTTCCACTGCTAATATATTGGTTCGATTTGGGCCCCCAATGTTCCTCCCTCCAAACAAAGCATGTATGACGTATAAAATATGGCACAATCCTTGACTTGTTCAAGGGGTTTCCTTCCAAGTTAACTGCACATTTAAATAAAATGTTATCCATGGAAATGTGTATTTTTTCTACATAAATATACTATAGGAATGGTTTACATATATTTTAATAAAGTTTATAAAATTATGTTAAAAATAAGACTGATTTTGAGGTGTAACCAAAGCTTTATGGTTGATGGTTGTCCACTATTTATATATTGGCTTAGCTTGAGCCCGCAATTTTTCACCCTCCTAACAATGCACGCATATATCCTAACAATGCATGCATAAAAAATACGGCCCAATCCTTGATTTGATCACGGGGCTTGATTAGTAGGTCAGTCATCGAACTTCCAAATCAACTACACATTTAAATAGAATGTTACCTATGCAAATGCATGCTTTTACTTAAGAAATACATAATTGAAAAATAGATTGTATGGATCTTGATAAAGTTTGTAAAATTATGTCGAACATAGAAATGTATAATTTATAAATTACAAATCTAACATAATCAAAATTCAAAAAACTATCATTTCACTAAAAGCCGGTTTTCTTTCGCCAGAAAAACAATTAAAAGTTGATCATGCTCTATATAAAAAAAAATAAATGGAAGCTTATTTGTAAAAAATATTTAAAAAATAAATCTGTACTTGGACCATATTAAACTAGGGTAGGTATATTCCACCTGGTTCAATGGGTAGAGTGAAATCCTGTTGAATAAATGCAAGTTTGTCTATGTCTAAAACTTTTACAATTCAAATACAATGCCCATCTAGCCTCAGAATTAAGTCATCAAATCAGTACGATGAACTGTCATGATAGACCATATTCTTAAACCATGCTTTTGACATTGAAATTTTAAATCTACACAATAATAATTTAAAAAAAAAAGCAACTAACCTTCTTGGACCGCTCTATAGCTTGATCAGCTTCATTCATCATCCTACCTCCAGTATCCATCAATTGTTGGTTGGTCATAGCTGCGAGGAACGGCACTTTATAAAGTTACCTTCATCATCATTAACTTTATCCCAATATTTGAGAATGGTTTATTAATCCTTCTTCTTCATAAAGTAATGCATTGCTTAAAATTTAAAAATAAAGAATAAAAAAAATTGCTTTTCCCATCACAAGCTCATGAACTACATAATTTTTTAAGAGATTCAAAAAAATACAAATGATTTCTTAGCACAAGTGCTAATGTTGAGTTCTAATTATTTCCTTCCAAAGAGAGTTACACGGAACTCCTTTGCTTTTCATTTCATAAGATTGCATTGAAGTTACCAATGGTGAACAGGCTGCCTTGCAAATTTTTGAATTATACCCATATACAAGACACGAATAAGAACTATTCACCAAAAATTTCTCCTATTTTAAGTTTACCCAAATATATGAAACATAAAAAGAAAACATTTTCTTAAATAAAATTTAATATAAACTTTACATATGTTGTTGGTTGGGAAAATAATCAAAATGGTCATTTTATTCTTCATGAATTATCAAAATAATCTCCAACTATATTAAAGGACCATTTTGGTCTCACAAATTCTTAACCAAAATAGTCTCATCATGAGATTATTTTGATTCCTCTTTAAGGAGTTGAGAGACCAAAATGGTTCATTAATATAGTTGAAACTATTTTGTTATTTTATAAAGAGTCAAAAGACCATTTTGATCATTTTCTAATTGTTGGCATACTATAATATGCTTTTGTTTTAACTACTATATTAAATAGAGTATCTATCTACTTCCAGCTTCAAGATATTGATCAAAATAATAGTGCCTTTGCCATCAATGAAGCCCTTCAACTTGGGCAGTGTATCGTAGTGTATCCTTCTTGCTTGGGCAGCCCTTTAATGAAGTCCATGGTCACCTCCTCCCACACCTTTTTTGAAAGAGCTAACAGTTGTAGCAGCCCTCCTAGAGATAGCAAAATACTAGTGCCTCTTACATATATCACAGCTAGCCACCATCTTCTCGACATCCTTCTACATACCCTCCCAACACGGCTCTGCATAAAGTCGGCAATGTCTTTTTGACAACTGAATGTCCCCCAATGGCCGTTCCATAAAACTCCCAAAACAAGTAGGGCATGTATGAAGAGGTCATTGAAATCACAAACCACCCATTATGAAACAACTTCTATCTCACCACTAAATATCTCGGATGGTTGCCCTTATTTTCTACCAATTCCTCCCTAATTTTCCTTAACCTCACATCTTGCTTGCTCTCTCTCCTCAATGCTTCCCCCATGCACCTGGATAATCCATCGGCTGCTTTGTTTTCAACTCCAAGTTGATATTGAATCTTGAAGCCCAATAACTTGGAAAGCCACCTTTGATGCTCCTCAGTGACCATTCTCTGCTCTAATAAATACTTCAACCTCCTCTAGTCAGTTCAAACAATGAAATGTCTTCCCAATAAATAAAGCCGTCATTTCTGAATGGCCAACTCAATGGCCATCAGCTCTCTCTCATAAACTGACATGAGTCTTGCCCTAGCCATCAACACCTAACCGAAATAGGACACAGGTCTCTAATTTTGCATGAGTACCGCTCCTAACCCAAAACCCGAGGCATTTGTCTCAACTATAAAAGGCAAGTTTGAAATTTGGATGAGCTAAAACTGGCACACTGATCATAACCTTCTTCAACTCCTTAAATGCCTAGGTGGCTAACTCTCCCCAGTTGAAGTTGTCCTTCTTGAGTTGTTTCGTCAACAGCCCTTCTATAGAACTATCATTTCACAAATTTTCCATAATAGCTTGTGAGTCCCACTAATCCTCTCAACTCCTTTAAAGTCTTAGGTATGGGCCATCTAAGCATGGCATCAATCTTACTCTGGTTAGCTGCCACTCCTTCCTTAGATATCACATGCTCTAAATACTTCACTCTGGGTTGTGCGAAAAAACACTTCTTCTAATTAGCAAACAAAAAGCACTCTCTTAAGGTAGATGGCACAACTCTCAAATGCTCCAAGTGCTCTCCCTCATACCTACTATGCACCAATATATCATCAAAAAAATACCAACACAAACCTTTGCAAGTAGGGTTGGAATATCATATTCATCATAGACTGGAAAATAGATGATGCGTTAGTGAGGTCAAAAGGCATCACCAAGAACTCATAGTGTCCCTCATGCGTCCTGAAAGTTGTCTTGTGGTGCATTCTAATCTAGTGGTATCCAAATTTCAAGTCGATCATGGAGAATATCACAGATCCATGCAACTCATATAACAGCTCATCAATGATCGGTATGGGAAACTTGTCTGGTACAGCTTTCTTGTTCATGGCACGATAGTCTATAAATAACCTCCAACTATCATCATTCTTCTTTACCAACAATATAGGACTAGAGAAAGGTCTCATGCTAGGCATGATGATTTCAGCTTCAAGCATCTCCCAAATCAATCTCTCAATCTCACCCTTCTGAATCTGAAGGCAAACACTAATGGGGGAGACTCCTTTCAGAATAATAGAGTGCTCGTACTCCCTTGGGGGTTACAATCCCTAGGAAAGTTGGAATACCTCCCTGAACTTCCAAAGTAGTGGTTGGACAATGTCTGGAATGTCTTATATCTCCTCTGTCCCACCTCCCTCCAAGCTCTGGAACTCCACCAAGAATCCCCCTCCTTCCTCTTGTATGGCAGAAACCATGGTTTTTAAAGAAACCATTGCTTTGGATAAGTTGGGGTCTCCCTTAATTACCACCTTTCTCCCCTCCACCTCTATCATGGGGCCTTGCCACCCGCACCGCTGCTCTCAACTCTAATTTGAGGCCTTTTATGAAATTGCTCTCCAACACTGTCTCCGATAACCTCCGCACCCAACCTGACAGAAGCTCAAATCTTTCTTGATCCTCCATCACAGTGCCAACATGTGTCAATGCAAAGAACTGCTCATAGTAATCCCCATCCTACTTGGCTCGAAAACGCTCCAACAAGAAATCCTTAACTCCTCCCATGAACGGATCGAGTACCTCATCTCCCTCCATTGGTACCATGTCAGTGCCTTCTCCTCAAGACATTGAGATGCTGCCATAAGTCTCTCACCTTCTATTAACTCGTTTACTACAAAATACATCTCCACTCTATAGATCCACCCATGCGCATCCTTTCCTTCAAACACCAACATTTTCAGCTTCTTGATCTTCAAACCTCCTCCGCCCCAATTTCTCCTTTCGCCCCTCATGCATCCTATGAAGCGAGCATTGGGGTCTCTCCATAGTTCCCTCTCCTCCATTCTCCTTTCATATCCACCTCTTCCTTCAAATTCAGCCTTTCTGCTCTCTTCTTCCCATTCCCTCCTACCTTCATATTCTCTATCCATCCCCCTTCTCGGCAGAGGCTCAAGATGGGGTATTCCCTCTTCTCCTAAAATTTCCACCTTGTCATCTTTCCTCGGCATGTCATTTTCCTGATCCCCCCTTACTTCCAACGGATCTGCTTTAGTTTGAAACTCCAACATCCGCTTCATCTCCTCTAAATTCCCAAACCTTACTTCCATCACTGAAAAACACTCATTCAACGATCCCACATCCCGTTCACAACTGCCCTATTTCCCCCTCCAACTTTTCTTCCAACGCCTCAACTCTTCTCCAGGCCATCGCTCCCAAGAAATTGCTTTGATACCAATTTGTTAAGACTTGAAACACCAAAAACCAGCGAACAAATAGTAAATTTCAGCAAACCAAACAGATTTTCTTGATAAGAAAGGAAACACAAACAAACAAGATACAATGGACCCACCATATTTCTACTACTCACTAATATTTGTTGATTTCTATTCATATATGCTTCAATCCCTTTTTTCTAAATATAAGTATCTAAACTTTTGAACCCATCTTTTGATTATTGAATGAAATTCATGAGAGGTGAGGATACTTTTTCAAAAACAGTTCTGAATGCTCTTCTCTTGCTTTCTTTTTATAGTATTTATAATTTGTTTGAAGAAGAGACCATTTTGACCCAATTGCATTGATATATTTAGATATTAATTAGCATGATTTGAACGTGTTTTTAGATCTTTGCATTTGAATTCTATATGGTTGATTTCTAGGGAGATAAATTATTGAACCATCCCAAGATTTGAATTTGTTATTTTCTATGAAGTATCTACAGTAAATAATGCAATGTATGAATTTACTTCAAAATGAATATTAGCATATTAATAATGCAGCACTTCTCATCAGGTTGATTGCATCTTCAGTAATAGTTAAGTAAGCCTTAACATAGTTTGTCTTTCGCATTGCACGTCATTTCAAAGTATCAGCCTCCCTAAAGGAGCCCTAGATTGTCCGGCATCATACGGGGTACAATATAACCCATAAAGCTCATGTCATACAAGGTTGTTTGGGCTATAGTTGGTCAGGATTTATCTAACCTATTAAATTATACAAAGACGAAACACACGACACAACTTGCAAGGGTTACGATGAACTTTCTTTCAACCAAGACAACTTCAGCCTCATGGCTGGAGCAGGCTTTAGAATGTGAAGACTTTTCTTCTAAGGCTTCGTTTGAGACGGCTTTTTTACTACTTCTTAAAGCAGCTTTCTAAAACAAAATTTTTAATTTTTGTATTAAAAAATTGCTTTAAGAAGCCATAAGAAAGTCGTCCCAAATGAAACCTAAATCATGAAATGTGACGGGTTAAGAATTTAAGATTACACCTTTGAACATCTATATGCTAAATGGCCTGCATACAAAAATACCGGATTAATAATTAAAACACATAAAGTGAGCAGCAAATCTTACATGAAGCCAAGAATACGTCCTCTTCACCAGGCCTATGCCCAACCTCCTGTGCATCAAAAAGTTCAATACGCTTATTTCCAAGACTACCTGCATACCTGCAGTTCCACAAGTAAATTGATAAAAATATCAAACAGAAGAGGGATAACTTTATTTTCAATATGAATCATTCATGGCCGAACTTTAAAAATGGTAAAGGAAAAAATAGAGCAGCAAAGGTAGATTCACATGCTTAGCTAATCTATATATTAATTTTAATTCAAGTTAAGGCTTTTGTTTATGCAACACACTCTTTTTAGTTGAGAAATCTAAAAAAAAATTAGGTTATGGTAAGTTTATGCAAGAGTTTGGTTATGTATTTCTGGTGATAGCAATAACTTGGATGAAATTAAATTTCTATAATGCAGCCAAACAATATATACTTTCTCAAGTTTATTTAATAAACTGCCAAATAAAGAAACTTAAAACTTTAGAATAGCAGTAATAACCTTCTTGAAGAAGAAATAAATCAAGGTTGCAACGCTCCTTGAATTCTTCTAGTCATAAAATATAGATTCCATTACTAAATTTTTTTATTCCTCCCATGCGCGACTTCAAGCTTCTTGACCTTGACTTGTTTGGAACCCTTGGTTCTAATGCCAACATGATGTAGGGTCTATAGAATTTTTATAGTGAAGGCAACAACCTGATTTATCCCCTAAGGGTGAAAGTGGAAGGATTATTTGGATGGTGGTGACATGGGTATTCAGTGTTTGGACAGATTTAGTATTGTGACTTGAAGGCTATCAAAAGAAAAGCTTTCTATGGAGAAAAATGAGGAGAAATTTTAGATCAAAAGATTGGATGTTATCGAACTAATGTTCTATTCCTCCGGATTTTAGATGAGCGGCTAAGGAGTTCTGATATTTTTAATCTTAATACTTGTAGTAATAAATTATCTTTTTATCTTAAGATTTTGGCTACAGCATCTTATCTTAATTGGCGAGTTGAGACCTTCGAAGGTTATGGATTAGCTAGGCATGTAGAATGGATTGCATGCAACGTGGGGAACTAAGGAGTATGTGAAGAAGGGAAAATAAAATGTAGAACCACACTTCTAATTGTGGCTCAATTCCACCTCTCTTCATAGTTGTGGCTCAATTCCTTACACGAAACATAGCAAGAGGATGATAAGTATAAATTTATATATGCATTTTTCTTAATTTATTTCATATTTTTATATAAATAGACACCGGAAGAGACCCTACTACAGTGGACTTATACACACATGCAACCTTCAAAAGCAGGCAAACCAACAGTGGTTGGACAACATATAGCAAAATGTTTTCGTAACTATTAAAACTTTGTACAATTAATAATTGTTTAATATTTTGAAATTATCATGGACAAGAATCTTTTGTAAGATAAATACATAAGATTGAAGTCATGCAAACTTAGAACTATGTAGGAGAAGGATGTTCAAGCCATCGGCTCATTAATCCAATTATGGGCTAAGGATGTAGGCAATTAGAGGCGAAAAAAAAAAAAGATAAATTTATAATTAGACTCCGATGGCATAACTTATAAAAAGCATGATCCTCTCAAACCACTCATCCAAATTATGTGGGAATGAGTTTTCAAGAGATGGTGTCCACCATACAGTAGAAAGGCTGCGCACCAAACAAAATTGGAAAGTTTATACTAAATAAGTATCGATGAGAGAGGTTGATTCCTGTTAATATTTTGAAAGGTATCCAAAACAGATGTAGAAATCAAGAAAGAAGCTTCAAGCGAGCCTAAAAAGGATTACTAGTGCTTATGATTAAATCAAACAAGTGTATATGCTAAACAGCTCATTTAGTATGGTGGTAGTACTTGATCAATAACAATAACGATTGCATAGAACCATGTATTAACACTAAAGTAGGAAGAATTATACCTACCATGGAGCAAGAATAGAACGCCATTTCAAAATGAGGCACCTAGCATATATGAGACTCTTTACCTTGCTTTCTCACGTTAAATAGAAAAGAAAACGTGGGGGCATTTAACTAGCTTTGAAAGCATTCCATGTAATTAAATGATGTAACTTTGCTACTGTCATAAGCATTTTAGGTTTAGGTTATGTTAGTCGCAAGCTTTATAGGTGAATCAATTATCAACCATCTAGCATAAAATCATCAAAAAGCACATAGATGGTGTCATGGTGCCATACGAAATTTCCCTAACCCGTTTTGCAGGGAAACGATAAAGGCTTCTTTTGTGGAAACACCATCGATAAGTTTTTACAATATTGGAAAACAAGGAAAGTTCAAAAAGTCAGTGATTTACAAACCATGGATATAAGAATAGCACTAAGGGAATTCAACATTTCTTCTCTGAAGAAAATATGCACAAATAAATATAGTGTTAAAACCTAAGACCATTTTAAGTCTTCAGAATTTCAATTAATTTCATCAAAGTGATTATGCAAAAACAATAAGTTTATTCCAGGAGGAGGATTTTTATAAATAAAAACATAGTTTTCAAAATTATCACCCCTATGGTTGTCCCATCGCATAATCAAATAATGAGTCATTATGTAGCTCTGCTAGTGTACTTAATTAATATTAGCATGTCTTGCTTGCACAAAATTCTAACTGAGAGGGGTACTCACTGCTTCTTTAGAGCAACGAATGAATTTAATTCTTTGATCTGCCAAAAAAGAACAAATACTACAATCAGTAGAAATATTAATAGAAGAACCGAAATGTCTTACTGGAAAATTGAAGTTTACTGGTTTTAGAGAAAAATACAGTACCATTGCTTGTTTTCTTTCATTCAGCGTTTTGTTGACAGAAGTGGTATTATTACTTTCCTCTACCTTCAACTCTCTATCAAACTCTTTAATGAGCCTGGGAAAAGTTGAAGTTAGAAAAATAATAAAAATTTAAAACATTGAACTGTATATTAGGAACTTTCTCATCATCATCGTTATCATCAGTAACATTATCTTAATTATTTAAGGTTGAATTTATGATTGTGCTTTTGCATTCATTTTCCATTATGTTACATAAGATATTAACTATTTTGCACAAATACTTTTGAACAACTTCTAACCATATGTTCTATCAATTTCCTTCCTAAATCATATGCACTGATTATATTCACCCATTCTGTTGATGAATATACTATCTTCCATTGCACATATCCAAACCATAAATATCTACTTATTAAATTATCTTCAACAAGTACTACTCCCCAACCCCTCTCTAACATGATCATTTCTCGCTAACATTATGAGTTTTACCAAACTACCTCTTTAACATTCTCATATAAGCCACTCAAGTTAGTAATCACTGATTGTCTAGCAGTAAGATCATAATTTTTTAACACTGAGATCCATTTAAAACAGTTGGTCCAATTGCAATTTTATGAAATTTAGTATTTATGTATTTATTTAGTTCTCCTAGAACATCTTCAGACACATCATATAATAGATCAAACATACTTAAATTAGCCCCTACTAATTATAAATTGATCTACTAATTATATTAATTAATAATTATCAACTTCATTTCCAATATATACGATATACTTTATCTTTGTTATACTTATTCTAAGCCTCTTATACATAAAACTTTTCTCTAATATTCTAACTTCTTACTTAATTCAAAATGTATCTCACCTAACAATATTATGTCATATGAAACAGCATACACCAAATTACCTAACTTTGAACATCTTTTTCATCTCCTTAGCCATTATAAACATAGAACTTAAAGTTCATACTTAATGTATTATCTTGCATTCCAAACTCTTTAGACATTCCATGCCACTTTCAAAATCACTCACTATTTCACAACATATCTTTAATAAGTCCATATTTTTGACCGGCATCTTTCTCTTCAACACAACAAATGAACTCTCATATTACTCGATCATATTAAATTTTAAGAAAAATAAACGCTATATGAAGATCCTTCGATGTTTATTATACTTCTCCAGTTAACTGCATCAGGAAAAATCATCTCCATGAAAGATCTTCCCAGCACAAAAATCAAAGTGATTTTTCAATATCGACATGAACTCCAACACCACTTTACAACATTCCTATAACTTCACTTTAGCATACCTAAGTTTGATTCTCATATAATTAAAGCACACCGAAAGCTCCTTTAATCTTAAATTATGGTATTGAAAAAATATATTACAAGTCATTTGAAATTATTGTATTCATCAAGATTTCATCAGAAAATTTTACAATCAAACTATTGCAGCAGCTCTCACAATTCCTCAAATCATGACACATATTAATTAAACCTATAGATATACCTTTATAAGTCTTCTTCAAAGTTAACTTTACTTTTATCAAACAATGTATTAGGGCTATATGATTGCGATAATTTTGCCCTTTTTTCCACTTTAATATTGCTAATTGATGTATCTAACAATAAGATTTTTACATTAATTTTATGTCTTCATCTTTAATTAAAATTCAATCATATTCACTCTTAAAATTCTAACATATGTTTGGGTCAGCTTTACTATACAGTTCACAGCCGCATTTATATTTAGCTAAAGCTTTCTTGTTACTTTTCAAATTTTATGTTATGGAATAAGCTTTTCACAACTAGATTTGTTACAATGTGATAGTTCTAAGAAAGCTTATGACCAATTCTATCTAGGGGTGAAAATTCTATAATATCCACAGCATCTTTAAAAACTTTATTTTCCCCAACATTATGTCCAATTCTATCTAAAGGTAAATCTTAATGGCATTAACTTTTTTGTCATTCTTTGCCTTAACAACATTCGATATATCCTAACTCCACCATCAACTCTCATTACTCATCTTGACTCTCTTAATTTTTTTACGACAATTTTCTTAATGCCAAAAAGCTTTCCTATCCCAAAGAAAACATTTCCTTAAACGCTCCCTTTGAACCACTATACAATCTTTAAAATTGATTTCTATCTTGTAAGAATATAATTGAATTTTTTTATTTGGATTTCATTTTGTAAGTAACTAAATTTTCTTCTCACTTCTTAAAACGCTCATACGAGTTCCTTTCTGTCATTGTGGTGTGGAAATTTGTATTTATAGTCTCTAATGTTTAACCCAGCATATCAAACCTATTTGTAGATGTTGATGTCCCTAGCAACTAATATTGGTCCTGTACAATAATGGATATCAACCTAATCTAGGAAATTTTTTAAGCAAACTTGAATGTGTGTGTGTTTATATGTTCTTTTTCTTTTACTTTATTTTCATTCATATAGGGTGGCACAATCAATCCAATGCTATTTTGTCTCTTATAATTTTAAAAAGTATAAAAGAATAGTTTCATATGTGAAGATAGTGAATACAGAACTTTAGAAAAATAGCCGTAGAAGGTTAAGCTGCTAGATCTCATTGGCATGAGAAAAGAGGAGCACAGCGTACCTCTTGCATTCTCTCATCTTTTCAGTGAGTTCTTCCAATTGTCTGCTCTGTCTATTTGGATCCTTTATCTTATCCAGTTTCTGAAACCCATTTCTGTAAAAGATCAAAATCATGAGTATACACAGCTCACTCGAGTCACAATGTTGAAGAAAGCCGCATAAGCAGTAGTGAATAAAAATACAGCAAGATAGAACCGAGTTCGCAGTAATAGCTATTGGTAATCAATGTTTAGGTGAAAATTGAATTTTCTAATCCAGAGAAGGTTCTTAAAAAAATTTCGAGAAATTATCACGTGCAGAGTCAGGAGGACTCCAATAAAATGTTCACACATGATCAAAATATATATTTTTTATATTATTGTGTATTTATTGAGTATTTCATAAGTATTTATTGTGTATTTACTAAGTATTTAATACATTTATTGAGTATTTCTTGAGTATTTAATATGTATTTACTGAGTATTTAGTGCATATTTACTGAGTATTTAATACACAGTAAATATACAATAAATACTTAGCAAATACTCAATACATATTCAGTAAATACAAAGAGTTCATATGCAACTCTAAGTCGGGACTCTCACATAATAATTTCTCCAAAATAATGACTTTCTTTTTGAGGAAAAAGAAGTGTTCACTGCTCTTTTATTTAAATTCACTAGCAACATTCGGTAACTGTCCTACCTCTGTGCCAATATTCCATACATATCATATGCCTACAACAGTACAACCTTCTTGTGCTAATTTAATCACAGGATACTGCTGCTACTAATGCTTTCAAAGAACCAAGAAGGCATAGAACAAATCCTCTTTAAATAATTCACTTTTATCATCCCAATAAGAAAATCGCCATTATCAGCGAGTCAAAAATACTAGGAAGTCGGAGGAGATTTAGATATCTTACGATAGTGCTCGAAGTATGTCGCTGATTTGCGCATCTATATTGGCCAATTCCTCATTGATCGCTGAGACATCCATCTCGCGAACCAGAAGCCAAAAACAAAGTCTTCCCGCTACTAATATTTTTAAAAGCGGATCCAAACCCTAGAGGGCTGTTTGGATGCAGGATTTAGGCTGGATTTGGGGCGGATTTGCTAAATCCAGCCAAACGGCCAAAATGCAGAACCAAATCTCACGGTAAATCTAAGCAGCGGTCGACGGAAAATTCCCCCTTCTCGTGGTAAATCCCGGATTTACGAAATCCTTTGGTGAGGCGGTTTAACGCATTCTTGGCGCCAGGAAAAAAATCCCGACTGAGGAATTGCGTTGAAGGGGGGAAATATCGTTACCTTCGCGGCGAGCTCCCGGCGCGACTTCCGATCCGACAGGAACAACGTCGGAGGAGGAGGCGGAGAAGCTTGGACTCTTTCAGAGCTCTACTTCACGACAGGCAGAATAGAAACCAGCAAATGCAGAAGAGGAAAAGCAAAGCGACAGGCAATGGCAATTGACCCGCTCGAAGCTCTACCCCACGCGAACCAGCCAAGCCGAAGAGGATGCTCTACCTCAGCCAACGACAGCTAAGGAATCGAAGAGCCAGCCCGCCCATTATCAGGATTAGATTTATCCTTAATTAGACATTAATTTAATTAGCCTAATTAATATAATTTAAAATATAAATACTAAATAATGTGATAATAGTATAAATATTAATTAAATAATTAATTAGTATTATAATATTTTAATTGATTTATTAGATAATTACAAGTATAATTAGGAAATAAAATTTTATTAAAATAATAATTATAATTAATAAATAACTCATATTTAAAATATAAATATCATATGTTAACCTCCTTAAATTTTGAATAACATTGACAAATAGTCTAACGGATTTTGTCAAGCTATAATACATTTTTTGTCAAATAATTTTTAAGATTTAAGTATTTAACCCTCTCAATATTTAATAAATCTGAATTTAAAAAAAATTATAAAATTATATTTAAATTAAGTACTACATGGATTCAAACTGACCCTTATATGTTGGATCGGATGGGAAATGTAACCAAATGCTCGAAAGAATGAAGGTTTATGTACTCGGTACTCCACCTAAAGATTATTTTATTTTTGGCCTGCGACGAAGAGATTTGTGAGGTTTCTAAGCTTACTAAAATTTGCTCAGTTTTTATGTTTTAAATTTTGAGAAATTGTCAGCTGTGTTCCTGTGTATTTGTGTAAGGGTGGTGATTTGGAGAACAACGAAGAAAGTTTTATTTTGATATGTCATCAAAAGTCATATTAATCAGGCATGAATCTCGAAACATATTTAAATTGGAAACTTCAAAAATTAAATTTTGGACAATCTAAATTATAATTTTAGCAAACTTATGATCAATTAAATATCCCAATGAGACAAATCCTACGACATCAAAATTGACATCAAGGGACCGAAGCATATTTGAAAGCTCTAAATCATTAATCAGATGATCAAATGATATTCAAATATGATTCCTCCAACAATTATCTTCTAAAAACAATCACCACCCTTCGTGTGATAACAGTATAGGTCGTCTGATTCAACACTCCAAATTTATCTTGAATCTTCTTCATATTTATGGAGCATATCACTCACAAAATCTATAAAATAGACATCATCTTCCCACATGAAGAAGGGGCTTGGACCTTTGGAAGCTTGGACCTTGGGTTAGAGATCAAGAAAGCTATAAAACTTAAAGAATCACGGAGTTCCACCCCAACACCACCGCCAGCCCACCACTATTGAACCTTTCCCCGATCATCTTCGTCGAACCTTTGTCGGGTAGCCACCGCCGACTATGGTCCCTCCAACAATTATCTTCTGACAATAATCCTTTCGACCACCATCGTCCATTGACTCCGATCCCTACGATCTCCGTCGCCTGTCGACTACGGTTCCTCTTTCTTGATTCACTCATGGTTCATATTGTTTGCGATGACAATATAAAAGTCATCAATGATGTATAAACTCTCTCTCTAATTTGTTTGCATTAGTACTACAAAATTTAATTCTTGATCTATCCTGTTTATATCAATTTCTTTGAAATTAAATGTATTGATAGGGTATTATATAAACATAACAAGGAAGATGATTATGTAGAAAGATATGACAAAGACCAAATTGAGAGAAAGCATGAAAGAAGAGATGTTCCTCAAGAGAGAGGACAGAATGTGGAAAACAGAGAAAACTATTTACTTCATTTCATTAAGGCAGATTGCAAAGCAGTATATATAAACCAATGCAAATGCAAAAGACAAGAAGGTACAAAAGAAAGTACAAGAGTGAGGATGAGGCCACGTGGAGGTAGCCACATGGACGGTCTGTCTTACAACTCCCTTCAAACTGATGACGTTGGAACTGTGATGAGTTTGCTTGTTAATTATTTAAACCATGTGGTTGTAAGAGGCTTGGTAAACACGTCCGAGAGCTGATCGTTGGTACATATGTGATGAATAAAGAGATGTTTGTTGTGAATGCAGTCGCGGATGAAGTGGCAATCAACCTCAATATGCTTTGTGCGGGCATGGAACACAAGGTTGTTGGCTAAAGCGATGACGGAGGCAGTACACGATGGTAGGAGTGATATGGGGTATATTGAAGTCTTTGAGAAGGCGTCGTAGCCATGTTACTTATGCTGCTTCCACGACTAGAGCTCTATACTCGGTCTCGGTTGATGATCTGACGACGGTGTTTTGTTTCTTGACTTGCCATGATATGAGTGAGGTGCCCAAGAAGTTGCAGTAGCCGGATATGAACTTCTGCTCTTAATTTTTGCTAGCCCAATCTGCATCGACGTAGCAAGAGTTTGTCTTTGCGGAAAGGAATACATGTGTTAGTCGTCCCTTGAATGTAGAGAAGGAGTCGTTTGAGGGTCTCGTAGTGAGTCTTGAGTGGATTGTGCATGTGTTGGCAAAGTTGGTGAACAACGAATTGAATATCTTGTCGAGTTAACATGAGGTATTGAAGTGAGCCGATCAGGTGGCGGTATATATTAGGATTAGGGAATGGTTCTTGGGACTTGTTGTTGAGAACAATTTTGTAAGAAATGTGGTCATGACAGCACTCTCAATGATGTTGTGAGCGTATTGTTGTTGGTGTAAAAGTATGTCGAAGTGGGCGTTGATGGTTTGAATACCCAGGAATTGAGATAAACATCCCAAATTTCGCATCTAGAACATATCATGAAGGTTAGATAATAATCTATTTATTTATGTTGAAGAGTTACATGTTAGTAGAATGCCGTCGACGTAAATTAGGATGTAAATATGAACGTCGTCGGACTTGTAAGTAAGGAGTGAATGATCGAGAAAGCTAATTTTGAAGCCGAAGTTTTGTAGATGATTGGAGAGTGTAGCATACCACTCTCGAGGCAATTACTTTATACCATACAGAGCTTTCTTTAGCTTGTAGACGTAGTTGGGATGGAGCGAGTCATGAAACCCGGAGGTTGTTGCATGTAGACGGTATCCGAGAGAGTGCCATGGAAAAGGCGTTGGAAACGTCGAGCTGGTGAATGGTCCAATTATGATGCAAGGCTATAAGTATGAGTACACTGATGGTTGGCATATTGGCTACTGGGCTAAAGGTTTCGGTATAATCTATTCCTTGTTTTTTATTAAAACATTTGCGACCAAGCGGGCTTTATAATGAGTGACAGAGCCATCTGAGTTGAATTTGGTGCGGAATGTCCATTTACAGACAAGGATATTCTGAGCCGATTATGGAGGAACAAAGTCCCAAGTTCCTTGTGATTGGAGTGATTGAAATTCTTGGGACATTTCCATGCACCAATGTTCAGATTTGGCATCCTTCTAATAAGAAGTTGGATCATTAACTTTGCCACTTTTAAAGCGTGTGACCATGTGGTGGGATGGCAGATTGGCGGTCTGACTCGTTGTTGGGACATCTTGAGGATTGGGTTGAGCCAATATGGAAGTTGTTGTTGCATGGTTCGGGTGGGCATATGGTGGTTCGGGTGGGTTGGAATTTGAGAAGGGGAAGCTACGGTGGAATGCACCTGTAGTGAGGGTGTTGTCGTGGAGTTGTTATTATGAGGTGTAGATTAGTGTGTGAGAGATGTAGGTAGATTGGTTATGGGAACGAGTAGAAGAGGTGGTGTTGAGGTAGATGTTAGGGATGAGAGTGTAAGTTGAGATGAATAGTTGGAGTAAGGAAATATGAATTTATTGAAGATGACGTGACAAGAGGTATAAATTCTATTGGTTTTAGGATCCAAGCACCGATAGCTTTTTTCAGATGGAGCATACCCGATGAAGACGTAAGGAAGAGATAGAGGTAAGAGTTTATTGGGAGAATATGGCTTTAGCCAAGGATAATAAAGGATATCGAAAACTCTAAGACGATCATACGTAGGAGGTTTGCCAAAAAGAAGTTCATAGGGAGATTTATTATGAGTGTTGGGTGAGGGTTAGCGATTGATTAGGTAGGCAGCTGTAAGGAGTGTGTCAACCCATAGATGTTGTGGTAGAGAGGCTTCAATAAGAAGTGTGCGAGTGGTTTCAGTTAGATGACGGTGCTTGCGTTCGGCCACTCCATTTTGGGATGGTGAGTGTGGGCAGGTGAGCTGATGAAGAATACCATTGTATTGGAAGAGGGATTTGAATTTGATATTATTGAATTCTCCACCGCTGTCTGTACGAAGTATGAGGTTTTTGTGGTTAAACTTACGCTCGAACATTCATTGAAATTCAAGGAATTTAATAAACACATAAGATTTATGAAGTAAAGGATATACCGAGGTGTACTTAGTGAAGTCATTAACGAATGATATGTAAAATCTATATCCTTGTGGGTGTATTTTTGGCTTCTACATATCCTTAAAAGGATATTCGTTAGGATCCATAATATGATGTAGCAAATCATGTGGATAATTCAAATCAGCTCGATGAACCCATTATAAGAGCAAGTGCATAGGCCAAAGCTAGAACAAAGTTAAAAAATAATAGCCCATGTCAAGGCCCAATGTTTAAATCATTTAAATGCAATTTATTTGCTTATTTTATGTTTTGTTTACACCTTGAAAACATATATCATTAATGGGGCATGGACAAAGATATAATGAATTATTAAATTCTTCTCCTTCATTAATTTTTCCATCCAAATGTGGTTACTCACAAGCCAATTGTTATTTATAAATATGACCCGACATATAAAGAAAATTGTAGTGCTGAATGAAATCATTTGAGTGAAGAAAATCTCTTATCTTTACTTGTGGCTTGGTAGCTCCAAGTGTATTTTTTATTTGATGAAATAAATAGTTAGTCGTTTATATTAAGTTTAGTCATTTTCTCTTCTTAAACACCCATTCAAAATCATTCTAATGCCTCTCTTTGCGTCATAATATTCCTCCAAAACCAACCACCACTAAACCCAAGCTTCACAACCACTCCAAAACAACAAAAACTCTAATAGTAGCTCTCAGCCAAACCAAATAAGACCATGACTTAATCTTATTCCCCACTCCTTGACACATACTTAAATTCTATTAGTTCTTGTGATATATCTTAGATCATCAGTCCACATCCTAATTTAACTCATCCCAATCATATCAGAATATTTTTTCCACAAAAAACATAATCTATAAGTGATCTTACAATTCAACTCAAACCAATTCAATCTAAACTTTTCTCACATTCTCTACATTATACCTCACCACTCCACCAAAAACTCCAAAATAATTTCTTAGACATTAAACCAAAGATTTGTATCCTTTGTTAACCTTTATTTCCACCAAAGTGATCACCACCATCATAATCAATTTAACTTTCTTTCAAGCTTTGAGTTCAAATCATAGGGTAAATGAGCATCTTAAAGCAAGTATCTCATGTGTTTTTTGAGTTCCCATAATGTTTGTAGTAACTTCCTCCATTTTCTTGTTCTTTGTTGTTGTTTTGGATTTCTCATATGATATTGGTGACCCTTATTTGGCCACTTTGTTTATAGATTGTCTTTGTGAATTATATTTCACTCCTCTTTATATCGTAATAATAGAGGTACCATTCTCAGTGTTTATAAGCATGAAGATTTTTCAAATATGTTATCTACATAATTACATATATGCTTGTTAGTATTCTTAAATGGTGTTGTAGAGTATCATTCTAAATTTTGTCGGGTATATCACGAAGGTTGTCAAGGATGGTATGCACCTAATCGCCTTGGACAAAACAATTACACTTATGTAAATAACATGATCAGTCATCAGATTTGAACAACGGGAGTTTATTTTTATTCACAAGCCTTGAAGACTATTGTGTTCCCCATTTTGTCATCATATTCGCCTATCATATGAAATCATAGACTTGAGAAGTACAAGTTCTATCAAAGTAGGTTGTAACCAATTGTCTCCAACACACTTTTTGTACTTAGGAATCAAACTATGTTATTGATGACTAAGGGGGCTTTAAGTTAATTAACCATCACTTCACAATTGAGTTTCAATCTTTCGCTCCTGAATGAGGGATCAATTTGTTTTATTCGTGATAGATCACTACTGAAAAATCACAACTAGTCATTACCAAAGATATTCATCTTAATAATTTAAAAATGATAAGTTTGTCATTAAATTTGATGACGATTTGTGTATAATTGTATTGATTTTGTACTTTACTATGGAGAGAGAGAGAGAGAGAGAGAGAGAGAGAGAGAGAGAGAGAGAGATTGTATTCAAGGCCTTATCATCACTCTTTAATTTGATGAATGAGTAAATAGCATAGGTGATAGGATTTATTTAGCTCCACAAATAATTAATTATAATTTTTATCAATATGGCTAGATTATGTTAATAATGTGTTATCTTGAAAAATTGATGCCATTATTATATTCTTAATCCTATCATTTAAGCATGATTAAAGCATATTGATGTGGTTGCAACTCTTATTGAAAGCTGAAAGCTAAAGCTAAACAAACATTTGTATTGGAAGGTTATGGTGATTCTAATCATGTTTCTAGAACAAAAAAAAAATCAAATGAAAGGAAATTCAAAGAATACTTAACAATAAAATAAAAGTATAAATATGAAAAGTCACAAATTGATCTTTATTTGGAGAAGTCAATTTATGATTATGGGTGGATAGTAACATATTAGATGATAGGAACAAAATCTTGCTTAATGCAAAAGATAAAGGATTCGTTTGTGATAGCTTCCTTGCTGCTTTTCAAAACAGCTTGTTAATAAAAAAAATTGAGTTCAATATATTTTTGTACTAAAAAGTTGTTTTAGAAAGTAAGCAAGAAAGACGTCTCAAACTAAGCCTAAACATTTATGTTGCATGCTTATAAGTTTTAATTGTACTGTGATTTTTTTTATTTTTTTCATTTTTGGTTAATTTGTCAAGCCATTTTAAAATTTGGTTATGTGAATTGGAATCAAATGAAATAGTCTTTTATGAGCATTTAATTGTAATGGAGATAAAGATAGTCTTTATATGTTAGAATAATTAGAGTTATTTTAATTATTTATTATCATATAAATATTAGAATATACATCTAATATTTATAATACAAAAACATAACATTTATTAGTGTATAATATCCTCATTAATGAGGATATTCCTTTTCATTATATTTCCTTTATTGATTTGTTGTCTTTCATATCTATGTATTAATATTGAAATTAAATTCAGTTGAATCAATTAAAGATGCAACCTTTTATAAATTATTCTATGAGAATTTATACACATAACACCTAAAACTAATTTTTTTTATATATTTAAAATCTAAGCTTTACTATTAGCTCAACTTACAACGACTTTAACACCATATGTATTTATTTATGAAACCCTAGACAATGAGGATATGATTATTAATAAGACACAATGAAGAAAAATGATTCATGTAGCCAACCCCACATAGTGAGATGAAGGCTTGATGTTATTGTTATTATTGTTGTATGAAAGTCAACGACAAAAGTTGGAGGAATTCATTATGAGATATCTTTGGTAGCGCCAATATCTCGTTTGGAAGGGCATCCAATGGGACATGTAGCATGCAAAGGTGGCAATTGGAATGACATCATGCGAACGTGACAGCGAAATCAGTCGTACATAAAAGTTAAAAATGGATAATCACCACAGGATCTTGTAAGTTGTAACAACACATATAACACACTACAAAGTACATGCATGGAAGTTTGGATAAAAGTAAATGGTAAGTAGTCTTTTTGTTATTATTCCAAATTTTAAGTGCTATATGAGTAAATAATAATGTTTGGGTGTTAAATATGAAAAAAGTTTTAGGCGTTTCTATCTAATTCCATTTAACTTGTTATTAGAGCCACAGTCTTAAGCTTTCTATCACACCTTTGTCCTCTACAACACATGTTCAAGTTTTGCTCACATTCAAATCTTCCGAGCTTTCAGAAAGAGGTGGACTACAGAGCATCTGCTCTGCCACTCGTTTGTGGTCGGAGATGAGGAATCTCCTCGATATGCTCGAATGCTAAATAGTATATTGGCTTATGGTTTTGGGATTTTAAAATAGAAGAGCAGGAGGATGATGAGGAGTGCAATAATGACTATGAATATTCGAGGATTGGAGAAGTTGGTAACCATAAAGTTGAATATTTTATTTATCATGGATGAAAATAATCAAATTAGAAGTCTAATTATACGTAGCTCAACTTAGTATGTTGGTTGGGAGTTTTTGCTAACAACCAAGAGATTTTGGGTTCGAGTCTAGTGTATGTGATGATGTGCATGTGAGTTTATCTTAATTGGCCTAAATATCCCAAAAAAAGTTCTAATTATCAGAGTTATATGAAAGTTCAAGAAAAATATTAGAAAAGGTTTTGTTATGATAGCCCAATCAATAATTCAATAAAAGCCTAAAATTTAAAATATTATTATTGTGGGTTAGAATATACGCGGCGGTAGAGTTAAAGATTTTTTGCCTCTGCGTTGTACAAATATCCAGCACACAAATAGAGGAAAAATGCAACACCATAATTTTTATGTGAAACCTAGGAAAGAGAAAAATCACGAGGCCACGCCCAGTTGAAAGGATTCCGCAAGTGTTTGCTTAGATTACAAGTGGCTGATGTCCCTAAAATTGAGGACGATCATATTACAATAATCAATTCTCGGGTTGAAATTTAGTTACAAACAGAGATCGGAAATCCGACGACGTTTGGTTGTCAGGCAGAACTTCGGAGTCAATCGACGGTCGGGCATAATTCTGTCATTAGTTGGCGATCGGACAGAACTCTGGTGTCGGTCGGTTGCCTAGTGAAAGTCCAATAGTGGTTGAAGAGAAGTCTCTTCCTTTTTCTCTTCTTCTCTTATCGTCTTCCTTCTTCTTGACTCTTCTTCCTTCTCTTCTCTTCTTGCTTGGGTCCCCTCTCATGAGAAAGGAGGGGGTCTATTTATAGTTTTCCGAGAGTAACATGACCAGTAAATAAGAGGAAGATCAAGGGTAAATTTGGAGATGTTCGAATGGACAGTTGATATTGAATCCCTTGATCACGGACTGTTTATTGAGCATTTGAAGGCCCTAATGATAACAAAATTCGATGATCTTTGGGCTCGTTGGATTCATCTTGTCGAGAAACTCAATCCGACTATAAGCATATCACATTTGGAAACCATTTGGAAATCCAAATTATAGTTTGAACCCTTCAAATGCACTTTGGATGTTTGATTTAGACTCATTTGGGCTTGGATTGAGTTAAACTTGGTGTCGTTCGGTTCGTATTTCTGAGACGTTCAGTTCGACTATAAGTTTACTGAAATTGGAGTTCATATGGTCTCCAACTTAATTTTTGAAGTTTCTAACTTGATTTTTGCCTTGAGATTCGTGCCCGATCAATATAATTTTTTTATGATATATCAATTTTTGACAAGTCACTAAAAATTGCCTTAATTGAGCACAAATTTTGAGGCATATTTAAGTTGTCATCTTCCAATATTAAATTCGAGATCATTCGAACTCTAGTTTCATCAAACTTGCAAAAAAATATAATAGACCCCCACTCTTTACACAAAAGAGCACATTTGGTTGGACATTAGAAAGAGCTAAGAGGTTTTAAGGATATAGAGCTCTACCAAAGCATCACTGTAGGCGCCTCGGTCGGCCAATTTAACCACTGCACCGCCTCCCGACCACCATCAGACCTTTGTTCGACTGCCGACCTTTATCGGACTATTGCCCGACCACCGGCTGTCATTGGATCTCCGCCCAATCACCGATCCCCGTCGAACCACTGCCCATCCACCGATTGATGCCCACCTTCGGACCATCGCCCAATCACTGATTTTCATCAGACCTTCACTCGACCATCGACAACCACCAAACCTCCGCCCAACCATCAACCTTTGTTGGACCTTGTTCTGGCAGATGCTATCAAGACTTCTGGCATTCGTCACCTGACCATGATCATTACAAACTCTCGAGTACCCATTCAAAGCTAGACCGACTTTCCAAACTATTGTAATTTCACCATCTCCAAGTTAAGGGATGGTTCAAGCTTTGTAACTCACTCAAGTCTAGTAGAATATTTTCAACTGGGCAAGACCCCATGCTTTTTCTCTTTTTTAGAGTTTCCACGTAAAAATATTTTATTGTTTCCTTGTTCTCTCAACTATCTGTCTGTATATTGGATATTCATGCATCGCTAGGACGAATAATTTTCTCATTCTACCGCTATGAATATTCTAGCCCTCAATAATTATGAATATTATTTTGTATTTTATTTTTTACCTAAAATTTTATATGGATAATCATGCTATGATTTAGTATGAATAAAACATTAGAAACATGTTGTTGGAACAATTCACCATTAGTGCCAACAAACCTTTTTTCTCTCCTCTATTTGTCCCTCTAAAAGTGATTGACTAAGAGACTTATAATGCCTATTAATTTGGGTTGTAATGCTTTAAAAAAGTTTATTGATGAATGAAGTATTTCAAAGGAGATATGCTCGCCGTTTGCTTGATGCTTGGTGGCTTCAATTAGTTTATCTACATTTGGTGAGTTAGAAGTTTTTTTTTTAATATTTTCTTTATGTTACTTACTACTCTTCGTAAACGCTTGAACCTATCTTCCTACACTATAAACATCATCAAAGACCAGGAATCCAAAAACAAATATCTTAAGACCATTACAAACAATTTTATATAACTCTCGTCTAAATCATGAATCATTAGGACATAATCTTGTTCCCCACACTTTGATATTCACTTAAACTCTACCAAATTATACTATCAACTCCATATCATAATTTCATATTCTAAGGAAGCTATGTACACTAATTTTCATCCTTTTAACCCATATAAAATCCCAAATTAGCCCAATTGGGTTAGTTTTGACATTGGTACTGGCATGCCGCTTTAAATACCTCACCATTCCACCATAAAATCTATAACTTTCTTTAAATATTAAATTAAAATATCTCTGGTCTTTTATAACCATTAATTGTGCCAAAAGGCTACCCACCAATTAACCACTACCATCATTAGCAGTGCTCTAAATTCTATTATTGGTGATGGCGAGTCACAATCTTATTAACATCTATGTTGGTGTTAATGACATTTATCATCATTATTAGCGATGATTTGCATAATATTATCAATGAAGAAATGTGAAGATCTTGCTAGTATCAGTCTTAATGTCAACAATGTACATTAACTTCATTGGAAATAGTAGACATTAATATTATTGATAATTATATGCGATAACCTTATTGATGTTGCATTGATATCTACGACGTGCATTTATCTCATTAATGCCGGTGAACATTGATGTTGTTGTGATAGCAGGTAACAATCTTTTTGGCATTAGCTTGGTGTTGTCTGCATGCATCATTTTTATTAGCAAAGGAGGGCATTAATGTTGTTGGTGAAAGCGATAAAAACTATTACATTTAATAAAAAAGTTCTAAAACATTACATTTAATAAATTTTATTCACATGTGCAAGTGATGTTTAAGATTTAGTTTATGATAGCTTTTGGCCACTATTTTTTACAGCTTTCATCAAATTTTTGTGTCAGGAAGCTGCTTTTGAAAGTAGTAAGAAAGCTGTCACAAATGAAGCCTAAAGCTTATATTTGATGAATGGAGACTCTTCTTACGCAAAGTTTGCAATATGGATATGATTGTAAGATCATTGTACACCTTTCTTATTTCATGATACAAATAAATGACATTTTTATATGTTAAACTTATAATAGGTTGCCATTTTTTAGATAAAAAGGTTTTTGTTTGTTATGGATAAAGCAAAAATAAATCATGTTAATTATTATTGTTTATATTAGCAGAATTAAAATTTCATGTAAGAGAATTTAAAAAAAATATTCTAAATTTAGATGACAAAATGTCTATAATTTATATAATTATGGGAGAATTCAATTGTAAAACTTCCATATTATATATAGCTATATATAATTTTTTTCTGAAATTTATAGAGGGTGTAAGCCACCTCCATTTTCTTTTTGATTTCACCATTGGTTGATGATCATATCAATTGATGCTTTTATTAAAGAGCGCATCATTATTGAGCCTTGATGTTGATTTTATTTTATTATGAAGTATTTGACTTATGCAAATGTTAAGAATTATTATTTATAATTTATGATGTGAGGATAACGTATTTTGCTAATGTTTTTGGCCCAATGCGCTCGTTTTCTTTAAATTATTTAGTCCAATTAAGATTTTATTTGGGACAACTTTCCTCCTATTTTTTTTAAAATAAAATTTTAATACAAAAATATATTGAACTATAAATTTTTGTACTAAAAAGTTTCTTTAAAAAATAATAAAAAAGTTGTCTCAACAGAAACATAAGGAAATCTTGATAAACATTTTATTTTGTTCATGCAAAATAATGAATTATGATATTCTAATATAAATTATATCAAATAGAGCTTTGAATAATTGAAATTACTATAAGAATAGTGCTAACATAGCACGTTTATATTGCACTAATCTTAAAGAAAATCTAATATATATATTTTTTAAAACGGGGGAATCTAATCATTTAAGGTTAAAGACATCATTATGGTGAATATTTTAGAATGATAAAATGATAAAATATATTCTTCATTGAATTTGTACTCATTAGTGAAAGTGCTGCTATAGAGATCAATGTAGAGATGAAATTTTAATCAAGCAAAATTTAAATATTTATATTTTTCTATTCTTAAATAATTTTGATTATTTTTTTATAGTAAGAATTTATAATTAGAAATTTAAAAATATAATACTATTATTTAATCAGAATAATTTCTATATTAATGATTTTTAGAAGCATATTTTTATAATATTTTATAATGATAAAAATATGATCATATTTAAGCACTTTAATTACAAGCGGCATATTTATTATAGCGGTGGAAGATCAAGCATTGGATTCTATCCGTTAAGTTCAATCTAATCTAGATTTTTATTATAGCGGTGGAAAATTAAGCGTGAGATTCCATCCTTTCTACTTCGATCTGGCTAATAGTGCTTTTATTTCCCTTTTTAGCTGTTTTTTTAATATTTAAAATAATTATGATAAATTTATACATATATCATATACTTAGGATATTTTAGTTATTTCCCTTTTTAGTTGTGCATTTTTAAAAGTGAGGGGTTATATAATAATATGAAATTTAGTAGAATTGGATATTAACATTTTTTTAAGAGATGTTATTTTGTGCGGATACCGGATGTAGAATATCATACAGAGACTAATCAGAATACATCACATCAGCAGTATTGAGCAAGGGGTGATGTGGCACATTCTGGTTGGTCTCCAGACGGTGTTCGACATCCACACAAAATAATTAATCTTTTTTTTTACGCAACTTATTTTGGACTGTTAATTGAGAGCTTTGACTATCAAAAGCTTTCAATCAAGATATATTGAGATCGAATTGCATATGAGATGCGTATGTGAATTTGCTTTAATTGATCTGAATGATAATTCATACACATATTATATACGCAATTCGAATTTAAGATATTTTGATTAATAGTCAAAACTCATAACCAACCTATCAAAATGAGCTGCGTAAAAAGAAAAGAAAAGAAAAGAAAAGTTAGACCAAATTGAGTTGCTTGCTTTGATTATTTCCAATCCAATTCTACTAATTTTCATATTTATGATATAACCCCTCTCTTTTCAAAAAAAAAAGGAGGAATTTACATACATACCATTTTATACTATTATATTTACATATATAATACATAAAATTTTAATATTACATATATACTATTTTTATATTATTTTAATATCAAATATTTCATTTCCATCACTATTTTTTTTTTATTCCTAATTTTCTATCGCCTATATTTGATATGAAAGTGAATTATAGGCTGTAAATCCCACCGGGCTTAAGGTGGGTTGGTGGGCATGCTTGGTTGGGAACCCCCCATCCCAAGTTCGAATCTCCTCTCATATGACACAACTCCTTAAGTGGAGAGAAAAGAACTGTGAGTCCTGCATCTGTGGGGTTGTTGCTGGTAGACTCGCCGAAGGATTAATGGACATCGCCAAGTGCATCACAAGCTGGCGTGGCAGCAGCCCGGTACCCCTGTTACAAAAAAAAAAAAAAAATCAATAAATAAAATGTTATAGGCTGTATCTAATAATAAAAATTTAAATATTAGGTATATAAATAGAAAGTATACCTAAATAGAAAGTATACTGTAAATCTAAAAAAAAAAAGTCGGTGAAACGCCTTTAAATTTTTAGATCTTTTTCTTTTTTCTCGCTTCGCATTAAAATTGGTATCTTCCTCGTCTTCGGAGTTGGTTCCATATCCTACGCCATCTGTTCTTCTTCCTTCTCCGGCTAACGTCATGATTCTACCCGGCGGTGTATTTAATTCGTGCGCTTAGTGCTGAGGGGGAAACCCTAATCCCTCGTCAAATCTTGCGCTTCCATTGCGTTATATTTCGAAATCAGGTGCGGATTCGATTCAGCCGTTGATGTTAATGTTTCTCAATTTATCAAAATGGGTGGTTTTTGGATGATTTTTACGATTTCATCTTTCGATGCGGGTGGGTATTGATGGATTGCTGATTGTTTTCTGGATTGTTAACACGTCCTTGGGTTTGCAGGAACAGTAGTGGAAGAGAATCGTATTTATGTCCCAGCATCATTCCAGGGCTGAAAAGAACGAGGGACATCTCAGGAAATCAGGCCGTTCAGGAAACTTCGGGCAGCATAAGAGTTTCTCCGGCGGTGGAAAGGGCGGCAGCGGCGGCGGCGGCTCTAGCCCGGCTCCTGCGTTCTCGGCATCGCCTGCTACGCACCCGTCTTTTGCGCCTCATGTCTTGCCGGCTAACCGAAGGTGCGGCCTCGCTTCCTCCCCTCCCTCCCTCCCTCTCTTCTTTAACGCTTCTCTTATTACTTGGGCGCCCGGAAGATAGGGTTTTGACTGCCTCTTTTTTATGATGTTTTGTAGTTTCAAGAAATCTGATAATGGTCAGGTAGGGCAGTCTAGGGGGAGCACGGTGTGCTCCAACTCAGATGCCGCACAGAGAACTGGAAATGATGAAGCTTATTCCACGGTCCTTTCTGATGGTATGCGATTCTAATCGCTTCTTTGTGAATTTCTCAAAATTTACTCATTTTGAACTTTTCTTAGTGCAATTGTTAGTTGATACCTTACGGTTTTATAGGGTCCGCTATTCGACCTACAATCCTCAATGTTAAACCAGAGGATCCACCTAATAATCTGAAAATTGCCGGAACAGTTCCTAAAACCGTAGCTGCACAACCTTCTGCTGCTTCTAGTGCCGCTGGATCATCTGCCCAAATCAAAGGTTTTTTAGTTTTTCTTTTTACTCAGCTGTAGTTTCTGAGACATTGGCCGTTTTATTTTGAATCATAGATTTACTTTTTGTACACCACCTTCTTTGATATATAATTTGTCAAATGCTAATTGTTTTAAGCTTCACATTTGCTATTTGAGCTGTTGGTTTTTGATAAGTTTTGCCTGTTTTTTCAAATGTTGCAGATTAAAGCTTTCTATTATTTATATTGTTTTTCTTTATATTTATGCCAGGGGATGCATCCGGAGGTTTCCTTCAGTTTGGAACCATCAATCCTGGGATTGTAAATGCCATGCAGGTATTGGATTTTACTTTCTTTTAGGCTTTTTCATTTGTTCATTTTTTATTTAGTTTTAATTCATTGAGTGGCGATTCATCATGGAAAATGTAGATTCCGGCTCGAACAGCTTCAGCTCCACCAAATCTTGATGAACAGAAACGTGATCAGGTTTGTTTATACAATCTCATCATATAGTTTGTAGAAAGATCAGAATCCAGTTAACTTCCCTATAGTCGATTTTATTTTTCTTGGTGTATGAATGTGGGTTTGCTAAGGTGGATGAGTGGCTTTACCCTTAGAGATAGGATATGAAATGAGCATACACATGAGAAGGTTGGAGTAGCTCCAGTAGAAGATAAGATTAGAGAGAGTCGCCTTAGATGGTTTGGTCACATAAAACGGCGGCCTTCCGATGACTCGGTTAGGAAAGTATAGGTATTAGATTTGACTTATGTTAAGAAAGGTAGAGGCAGACCTAAAAAGACTTGGTTAGAAAATATTAGAAATGATCTTTCTTTATTAGATTTAAACGAGAATTTGACTTTTAATAGGACACAATGGAGAAAAAAGATTCACGTAGCCGACCCCACGTAGTGGGATAAAGGCTTGATGTTGTTGTTGGTGTATGAATGTGGGTTTAGAGATATCATATATAACCCTCCTTCCTTGAGAGATATCTTATATAGCTCGTTGATTCAAAATTTAGCCTGTTTTTTGTCAAACAATTGTCCTTATCAGGATGCGTGTTTGAACATTTCTCTATTGGTATTTTTCCAGTAAAGTGATATTGTTTAATCTTGTTTACTCAGGTCTGCCATGATTCATTTAAGGCTGTGCCTACATTGCCTATACCCTCTATTCCAAAACCACAGCAGCAGCAGAAACAAGAAAATCAGCAACCAAGGAAGGCTATTGAAGGTGTCAGTAAACCTGACAATGGAGAGACTCATCCTCCCATGCAGGCAAAGAGGGATATGCAAGCACCCATTCCATCTGTCCCCCCTCTTAATGCAACAACAACAAGATCTTCTGTTCTTCCCGCAGGTGGAATGCCAATGCCTGTTCCCTTTCAGCAGCGACAGATATGTTTTCCGTTTAGGGGTCCCAATCCACCGATGCCTTCGCAAAATATTGTTGCTAGCTCAGTACAAATGGCATTACCTGCAGGAAGTGTCCAACAAGTTCCTCAGCAGTTGTTTGTTCCTAACATCCAGTCTCATCCAATGCAACCTCAGGCAACAATGCATCAGGGCCAAGGCTTGGGATTTAACCCTCAATTAGGTCGCCAAGTGCCTCCTCAATTAGGAAGCATGGGAGTTGGTATTGTCCCTCAATTTACCCAACAACAGCCTGGACATTTTGGTACTCAAAGAAGAGCTGTGAAAATAACTCATCCACATACCCATGAAGAGCTTAAACTTGATAGAAAGACTGATTCACAGGCAGATGCTGGTTCCTTTGGGCAAAGGCACCTTCAAAATGTTTCTTCTCAATCTCAATCTCAATCTCAATCTCTTCCGGCTTTTAGTCCTTCTCCCCAGATAAATTATTATAAACCACCTTACAATACTACACAAATGTTTTTCCCTCCATCCTCTCTTCATCTAACAAATAATCAGTTGCCAACTGGTGCTCATGCTGCAAGTTTTTGCTATCCAATTAATCAAAACGTGCCGGCTATTTCGTTCATGAATCCATCCTCCCTTAATCCAGTACTAGGTGGCAGAACAGGGCCTCCACCTCCATTGCATGGTTTGGCCGAAGCGGCACGCACAGAAGGGTCATCATTTTCTATCTCATCATCAGCTCCTGTCCAAGTGATAATTAAACAGGCCGTTCCTATTTCAGAAAACACTGGTATATCAACAGTAAGGGTTAGCTTGCCTGGTAGTGGTACCAGAACAGAGCAACCAAAGCTTTTGAAATCACTGGGTGATGTTTCATCTGTTCCCCACCAGAAGAATAATAAGATTAATCCAGAAAGTAGTGTAATAATCCAGAAGCCAAATTCTGAACTATCTGGAATTGGCCCTTCGTTTTCAATTGATAAAATCTTATCCACAGTTTCTTCAACGGATTTGACTCAAAATAATAAAACTGAAGCATCACCATCATTGCATTTGGCTAATGTCAGGGATTCTCTCTCTATTATGGAGGAAAATGATGATCGGAAAAAGGAAGCTAAGCAACAATTAGAATCAGTTATCGATCACCCGGTAATGAAAAGTAAAAAGGAGCCTAGGCTTCCTCAGCAACAACAGGTCCTTTCTTTATTTATTGAATTGTCCTCCATTTTGAATGGAATATTTATGTTTTTACGTAATTTAATACATGTTAAGCCTGTGTATGATTGTTTACTGATCAGGATATGATTGGAGCTTGTACTGACAATGGCAAATGTACAAGCATTCCTAGTGTATCAACAGCTGATTCACCCACTTCTACCCCTAGGCTGCTTTCTGCTGATGTAGAATATAGGAATTCGGAAACAGTTTCGAAGACTGATTTTATGAGAACCTCTGTTCCTTCTGTATTTCCATTGGAGAAGGCTGATCAAGGTTACGAACATGCAGAGGTTGTTTGGAATAAACTTTCTCTTAAGGAGGCAGGTGACCCACAATCTTCAAATTCTTCAATTCTTAATGCCACTGGGATTTTGTCTGAAACACCTTGTTCTGTTCTCGATGGATCCATGGTTGTAGAGTTTGGACAGAAACAAGAGAATTTGGTAGCAGCACAGGAACGGCGAGGTGAAATATCATATAATGCTTTAGTAAGTAGCACTTCTGCTGGAGAAACTGTTTCCACTACAGGATGTTTACAGATGATTCCTGAGGCAGTAAACCATGAAGTTAAAGAAAAAACACCTGAAAAGAGCATTTGTGCTGAGCTTGATACTTCTGTGGGAATTATCTCTGAGATTGATGGGACAAGATTGTTGAGTACGCATCCCATTTCATCCTCTGATAGCAATTCTTCTGCAGTGGGGCTTTTTGGTCAAGTTCCCTCCACCATTCCCATTGAAGCTAAACCTCTACAGGTAGATTCCACAACAAGAAGTTGTGAATTACCATACATTGAGGAGATTGATGTAAAAGAATCTGCTACACTACCACCAGAAAATATTTCTATACCTCTTCCACTGTTCACAAAAATAGAGCAGAACATGAAAGGTGAAGTTGTGGAACGGTCTTTTGGATCTCCAAGAGTGATTTCAGGGTCAAAGGGCAAGCATGAGCCTAAGAAAGCCAGAAATAATAGAAAGAAGAAAATAAAGGAAATTCTTTCGAAGGCTGATGCTGCTGGTGCATCTGATTTGTACAATGCATATAAGGCTCCGGAGGAAAAGCTTGATGCTACTGTTAGCACTGCTGATACTGATAGCAGATGTTCAACAGAAGAATTGAAGAATGGAACTTTGCAAGGTTGCTGTAAGGCTACACATGCTGTTGAAGGAGATGAACAGGACAAAGCTGACGTTCAGGACTGGGAGGAAGCAGCTGATGCATCAACTCCAAAATTGAGAACCTCAGATAATGATGTGGAAAAACAGAACCAAAATGACCATGGGAGTCAGTCTACTGGTAGAAAGAAATACTCGAGAGATATTTTATTGACTTTTTCAGACAAATGCAATGATCTTCCTGAAGGTTTTGACTATGGATCAGACATAGCAGATATATTGATGTGTAATCCTGTAGGCACAAACCATGAACCGCGTTTTAGTCCTCGAAGGTTAATTGATAGGTCTCTAGGGGCTTCTCGGGGTGACAAACGTATCGGTGGCATCTCAGATGATGATAAGTGGGCAAGAGCATCCAATGCTTTCCACATGGATCTCAGTCATGGAACTGCATCTATGAACTTCCTTCTTGGACAGACGGTCAATAATGGAGTCCTCAGAAATCCACGCATGCAATCTCCCAATCATTTTGCTAATGGAATTCTCTCTGGGTCTATGCAATCACTTTCTTCTCAGGTAGGGATGGCAAGGAATAATCTAGATATTGATAGGTGGCAGCATGCCAGTGGAATTCAAAGAGGCTTATTCCCCTCTGCTCAGGGACCACTGCAAACAATGCACAAATCTTCTAACAGATACGAAGTTCGAAAATCATCTGATCAGGAAGAGCACACGCAGAGACAGCTGAAAGCTATATTGAACAAATTAACACCTCAGAATTTTGAGAAATTATTCTCCCAAGTCAAGGAAGTTAAAATTGATAACACACTTACTCTTTCTGGGGTTATTTCACAGATTTTTGACAAAGCTTTAATGGAGCCAACTTTCTGCGAAATGTATGCTGATTTTTGTCTCCATCTTGCTAGCGAATTACCTGATTTCATTGAAAACAATGAAAAGATTACTTTTAGAAGGTTACTCTTGAACAAATGTCAAGAAGAATTTGAAAGAGGAGAGAGAGAGCAAGCTGAAGCAAACAAAGCTGAAGAAGAAGGCGAGATCTGTCAGACTGAAGAGGAAAGAGAGGAAAAAAGAGTTAGGGCCCGGAGGCGTATGATGGGAAATATTCGCTTAATTGGAGAGCTGTATAAAAAGAAGATGTTAACAGAAAGGATTATGCATGAATGCATCCAGAAATTGTTGGGATATTATCAGAATCCTGATGAAGAAGACATTGAGTCCTTGTGCAAACTGATGAGCACCATAGGAGGGATGATAGATCATTCCAAAGCGAGGGAACGCATGGATGCTTATTTTGACAGGATTGCAATGCTCTCAACAAATGAGCAGCTGTCTGCTAGGTTGAGGTTCATGCTGAAGGACACAATTGACCTTAGAAAAAACAAATGGCAGCAAAGAAGGAAGGTCGAAGGGCCGAAGAAGATTGAGGATGTGCATAAGGATGCGGCTCAGGAACGACAAGCTCAAACCGCTAGACTGGCTCGTGGTCCTGTTGTTGCTTCAAGAAGGGGACCGCCTGCTAATTTTGGTCAGCGGGGCATGACAATGCTAAATTCTCCCAATTCTCAGGCAAAAACCAGTATTCGTGGCCATCCAACCCAAGCTCGAGGTTCTGGTAGTCAAGATGTTCGGCACGAGGATAGACCGCTGTATGAGAGCAAAGTAATGCCAGTTCCCCTCCCTCAAAGGACAACTAATGATGGTTCCATGACCTTGGGTCCTCAAGGAGGTCTTGCAAAAGGAATGTCTGGAAAAGGACTAGGGCTAATGCCAAATGCTCCTTCAGTATCAGGTTCAAATACTTTCACTCTTGCCTCTTCTCGAATGCTTAGCATATCAAGAGAAGATAGTCCGCAAAAATGTATGATTGATAGATTATCAGGGCCATCAAATTATCAAATAAGCTTACATGATAGTAACTCTCAATTTGGCATTGAAGATTTTCATGATGCAGGTCATACAATGGATAGAAATTCAGTCACTACTACTTCAGGGGAGAGGCCAATATCTTCAGGTGGCAAAGTTAGAGAATCTATTGAAGCAAAAGCATTCTCTGAAGATGTTCTACGACAGAAGTCAATATTAGCAATAAAGGAGTTCTACAGGTAATTTGGAATTCTTCCTTCGTAAGTTGCATTTCTAATCAATTATATCTAATCTTTAAAGTTGAGTATATGGTACCTATAAGGTCGGATCTCCCTAAAATGATGTTTTGTATGGTTAAAATATATAAACCATTATAAGAATGATTGAAATGATCCTTTTTATAGTTGTAAAGTTCATCGCTCTCTTAAAAGTCATTTGTTAGTTTGATATATTTCGAAGTATGAGATTTCCAATGAACAAATTTCTAGGTTCTACTTAATACACATAATAGCAAATCTCCTCCTACTCCTTTTCCTCCAAAGTTAGAAATGCATACAAGTTTCTCGTTGTGCTTAGTTTCTACTTTTTCTTATACAAGATAGATTAAAATTTAAAAGCAGTCAACAAGAACAATTGCTAAGAAACTGGGACAAGAAGGGCCGAACATTCTTGTTTTTTTCCCTACTTAGTAAGGTAGGAATATTGGAAAAGAGATTCAAGGAAATTAGTTATATACCAAAATTGTAGGATAAATGTTACTAGATAAGAACTTCTGATGAATTTGTTGAAAATTGGGATAGTCATCTTAGAAGAATGATATAGGGCTAGCTTGAAAAACGTTAGGCAAAATAAAAAAAAAAAGAAAAAAAAAGATGAAAAGATTATAAACAATAACGTTATAAGTATGTCTCGTACATGATCAAGGAAATTATCTGTCTTAAAAGGATTTCAGGCCTCACAATTGATCTATGATCAAATCCTTTAATAGATGACCCAATTAGTCTTCACATCCAAATTAATAAACAAAAAGATAGTAACAAATTGCTAATAAATTATCTATAAAATTATTGTCATTGAATATGAACCTAATAAAAAAAAGTCATAAAATAACTCCAAAATTTATGGCAAAATAAAAATTTCAAATATGTTTCTACATTAACTTTCGAGGTTGCAAAGCACTCTGCTTCAGAGAGTAATAGTGATAATAAACTCAAAGTAGACATATTGCTTTATTAGTTACGATAGATTTGTAATTAAAATCTTGAGAGAGACTTTGCTTGTGATGCTTTAATATTCATCAGATATCTTTTCAACATACCAACACCCTCTACTTATAAGAAGATTTCTGCAACTAAAGAAAACACAAGAAATGAAGCCAATAACAGGAAAATCAAGAGGAATCAGTGTGAATTTTCATAATAGTCAACATCATTTTAAAATAACCCACCAAAATGAGAGTCTCTTAGAATAAAACAAAATTTAATCTTAATTTGAGAGTCTCTTAGATATCCATGATATAAACCTTTTAGTTGATGCACTACATCCATCGTACTTCCAATATATTAAAGGTTGACATAATCTTCAAGCAACACCAACAAGCTTACATGAAAGTATCTAATGCAAGAAATAGCATCCGCCTTACTCTTGAAAAATAAAAAAATTGTCTTGCAGCATCAATACAAAATATTGGAGGCTTAAAAAATGTCTTGATTAGGTAATAGCTTTTCAGTATGGAAAGTAAGGTTAATAGTTATGTGAATGGACAAAGCAAGTACATACGCATTAGGTCCTAACTTTTTGATAATATAGTATGGTTTAGAGCTTTAGCATATAGAAGATATGATATCATTCATTATGTTAAATCCATCACTATAATTAGCATATTACTATAAATTATGTCAAAATAAAAATTCACTATTTTTGTACATCAATTTTCTTGGCTATAAAATACTATTTCAAAGAGTGGTAGTGATAAGAAATTTGAAGTAGACACTATGCTCCATTATTTATGAAAGTTAAGGTTTAAAATAGAGCAAGAGACAACAAGAGAGAATTTGCTTGTAAGCTTTGATATTCATCAAATATCTTTTCATCGTACAAACATTCTTTATTTATAAGATAATTTCAACAACTAAAGAAAATATAATAGAAGGAAGCTAATATTAGGATAATTGAGAGAAATCAATATGGATATTTCGTTACATGTAACATCATTGTAAAATATCCACCAAAATTAGGGACCCTCTTTATCATAGAAGAAACAAAATCAGATAGTGTTCCGATGGTAATTATGTTGACATAATAATTACCAACAATGTTAATGATGTATTGCATCAATGTTACTTCCGATATATCAAATGATATGGTGATCTTGAAGAAACACCAACATGCCCATATGAAAATATTAGTGTAAGAATTAGCATTTATTTAACTATTTAAAAATAAAAATAAAATCATCTTATAGAAGCATCAACACAAAATATTAGAAAATTCTGTAGAGTCTTTAGTTCCAATATTTTTCCGCAATCTCAGCCGCCAAACTCTGACAATATGCCAAATTGAAGTAATAAAAAACTCGTTTGAAGCTTGGAACATTACTAATGGAAATAATAAAGAATAACATACAAACTTTTGCACAATAACGTCTTGCTAAATCAACAACTTTCAAGGGGAAACAAATGGTGCATGTAATTAGTGGATGCCAACACCTAAATGACAGTAAATTTAAAAATTTTTAACTTGACATTTGTTAAGCAGGGAATTAGTAATATCAAAACTAAGGAATCGAAGGGTTGTGTCAAAGTGACTTTTAACAAAATATCAAAGCTTAAAGAGGTATTCAAAACGCTAGAGAACGCTTTCCATTATCATAGAAACTGTCGTCATAAGCATTATCCATCTAATAAACAGACTGGAAATAAACTAACGCAAAGATAACTAAACCAAAGTTGGCACATAATTTGTGTTTCCAACTGATAAGACTTTTAGATTTTAGTCATTTTGCATGGCTTGGAAAAATCCGGTTTTGATGAATTTGAGTATTTTATCTTTGCCTAGCAAATCCTAGTAAAGCTAATACAAGTTTGTTATCCCAAAGCACAATATATTTTAATTTCTTTAGTGGCCTTAATTTATGTGTATGGTAGCTTTTTGAATAAGACGAGTAAATCTATTTATTAAGTTGTTGGATGTGAATTCACATGATGGAAAAAAATTATGAAATAAAATAAAATTAGATACATTGAAATTTGGACCCATAGCTTTTTTGAAATCGTCATTTTATTAGTATTGGTTCCAATGTGCCATATGATTTTTATAGTCTCATCTTTCATGTAGTTAATTTTTTTAAGATCCCCAGGGTAAGTCTTTTAAGATTTAGGTGTACCATTGCTTTATCAATTGGTTTGAGTTTCACTTACCTTTTAGTTACTTAAATAACAGGCTTATAGTTTCCATAATTAATAGTAAATTCTTCGTGAATTTCTTTATGCAAATTGTGCAAAGGATATTAAGCAAGCAAGGAATTTGTTAAAATGCGAACTTGCATTTTAATGGATGCTAATAAAGATTTATAATCTATTTAAATAATGAGGATGATAAATAAAGTTGAGTGCATATAATTCACACAAATATGATATACATACGAGCAACCTTTTTTTAAAAAGCTAACCGAAATTGCTTTAATATTAGGGGTGATGATTTGGGCACTTTTAGATTTGCCTGTGGATTGAATTTTAGAGTTCTATTTCGTTAGGGCAGTACTCGTACTCAATTTCAGTCTTAATTCTAATTATTGTTCAAGCATAGATTAAGGTCCTTAGCCATATTCTAACGTAAGTACAAATTCTCATTCAACACAATTAGGTGTGGACTTATATTGCAATTATAAATCTTCTTTTGCATCTAATATGTCATCAAAAGAGTATTCATGAATTATAATTTTTCGATAGAATTAAGTTTGACCGCACATGATTCTTTTGTGGCTTGCTTAATAGGCTTGAGAGGAGAAGATAATGATTTCATTGTAGAAACTTTTATATAATTTATTTCACCGCTCATTTGGTCTTGTTTTGTTTAAAAGTCTTTCTATTGGGTTTTTAAGATAATTTTAATCTCATATTTTTGATGAGTTGTCAACTGACTTTTGATGTGACCCCCACTTCTAGTCATTTTGAAGCCGTGGTTGAGAGGAAAAGGTACTTACAGCTGTGATAGTACTAACAAAACACTCATAATATGCCTTGACATTTAGTGATCTAGATAAAACCTTGTATAACATTTTTGGTTGAATTTTAGCTTTGTTCATTTATAATTTCTTACCCAAGAGAATTAATGAAATAAATAACAATAACAAAATAATCATGAGACAAATGACTTTTTTCACCCACTCAAAGCTATCATTTTATTCACATACATCATATTCACCTTACAATGCTTAAATTCTCCATGCAATTGTTTCCTATGTTCTTTGAGTGATAGATATTATTTAATTTCATGTTTTAGATTAGATCATATAAGTTTAGTTTCACTTACAGTACCATGCCAAAATAATTGTGTGATCTATTAGTTTTGATTTTGCTCATACTAGTCTTTTAGAATCAAATAGATGGCATTGAAAAGCTCGTTAACATTATGCCTGCTATCAAATATAGATATGCAATTTTTGTTCTTGCAATAGTGAGAATGTGTTTTTGAAAACCCATTATTTATTTGATCCTGCTTAATTTTTCATCATTTATTTGTTTTTTTATTTCTCCGTGTGATAATGCACGTATAACTTTGATATTGATTTGATTTATGATGTCTTATAGTCTAGCGTTTACTAAAGATTTAGGATGAGACACTTAATGAAATATACTAAAATTCATAATTCACAGTTTTCTAACTCTTAAATTGAGAAAATCTCAATTTTATTTATTGTAAAATTAGAAAACACACATCTTTCATTCCAAATGATAATATAACGTCTTCAATAAATATGAAAGTCCACAAGAAATTTGATCTGGTATACAATTTTGAAGCGAATGAATTCAACTAAAACAACAACAACATCAAATTTTTATCCCACTATGTTGGATCAGCTACATGAATCCGTTTTGTCCATTGTGTTCTGTTAAGAGCCAAATTCTCATTTAACTCTAATAAAGAAAGGTCATTTTTAATATTTTCTAACCAAGTCTTCTAAAGTCTACTTAAGCCTTTCTTAACATAAGCCAATAATACATCTACTTTCCTTACCGGGTCATCGGAAGGCCACCATTTTATATTATGAAAGGAATTTAACATGTATCTAACTTAACAAAATCTCAATCACACGCATACCAATAGGGGTGTAAACAAGTGGAGCTTGAGTAAGCATGCCATGCGTTTGAGTTTGAAATGTTTGACTTTATTCTTTTTTCTGAACTCAACTTGTGCTCACTTAGTCCGAAAATCTTATGTTCACGTTTGGTTCATTTTAGGCTCATTTGGCTCAAATGAAATTAAAATTACTTTTAAAATGTCTTGCCCCATTAATTCCTTTTCATTACTTTTAATTTTATAAACATGTAATGTTTACTAGTGACTTCCAACAAAAGAGCTAAAACCTATAGGGCTGCAAAGTAAACTATCAGAAGTTGAAGAATATCAATGAAAAAAAAAATGATGCCATAAATAAATGCGAAGAGAAAATGTAAATATCTTGCCATAAATAAACACACAAAATGATGCCATCAGAAGTTGAAGAATATCAATGAAAAAAAAAATGAATGTCTCTGAATCTAAACAAAAATAAGCATAAATAGATAATACAAAATTAATATAGCAATACAAAATTAAAGCAAAAAATAGACTTTGAATCATCTTAAGCAGAGAAGAAGCTCCACCTGCAAATATATCAGAATGAAAGAAAAAAATTCTTACGCCACAAAGCTCTAATGTTATGGCCACCAATGATGAGATCGACAACGTTCATATTTCACTAAATGCTTGTTGCAACTAAACCATAAATCCTACTCGAATAGACAAATCTGCAACTAAAACTCACCATTTGTTCGAGAAATGGAGAGAATGACCCGATTGTGGATCGATTGAAATGAAATATGGAAATGGATTCATGATAAAGGCGTGACTTAGGAAGTTAGGGTTCACTGTATCTCTGCAACTGGATTTTAATCTAATGGTTAAAACGATATATATGAGCTGGTAATGGGATTAATTCGAGCCAATAATAGAATTAGTTTGAGCAAACAAGGCTCTATTTGTATTTGATTCACTGCAGATATGAGCTCAAAATATATGTTCACATACATGTTGAAGGTGTTTATGAACAATAAGTTTTTTTTTTTTTTGAAGGAAAAAAAGAAATGACTTATTGATATATGCAAGCGTCATGTTGTGTTAACCTATATGCAACAGAATACGAAGAAAGAAAAAAAATGAAATAAAAAATTGCTAAAATGATTACCTTACCTCAAATCCTGTCGAAATCTCTGCGCAGATCTTATGTATACCGCATGCTGCAATAGCTCCATCTCTCTGCAACGGCGTCAAAAATGCGTCGAAAATGTCCTCTCACACTTGCTTTGCCTCGATCGATCCTCCTTCTGCGTCATTGAAATGAGAGCAAAGCTCTCATTCATTTTATTCCTCCCATTTCCTGCACACAAAACTCTCGTAAGCTTCCATGAACTCCCTCTCAACCTCACTTCTTAGTTTTGCCTCAAAACTCTCGCAAGCACCGTCGCTTACGCCAAGTTCCCTAAGTCAAACGACCTCATGCCATTTAGCCAATCCTGACCCTACACGACCCTTGCCCAACCTTTGTATTCGTTCGGTCCATAGAGGGAGGGAGGGAGGGAGGGAGGGAGGGATTTCTCCTACTTCACTCCCAAACCGCAAGACCTGCCCTAGCCTTCTTCACCTCCCTCGTGTTTAACTTCGCGTCTTCGATGACGTTCCCCTCTCGTCTGATCGAAAATGACGACATTTTTTATCAGAAGCAAAGACGGGAGCTTGCTCGATCGAAAGTAGCCATCTGTATTTCTTTCTGAACGTCGATGATACCTAAAATGGATCATAATTTTTTCTAATGAAATTTATGAGAGGAAATCAACGCGCTTCTCGAGGCAAAATGCACAGATTTCAAGGGAACGCCGCGCAAATCAAGACTACCCTATTTTTTCATTTACATTATTATTATTATTATTTAAAAGGATAAAAAAATCAGATTTGTTAACCTCGTATTCTCCTCGTATATGTATGCTCTGGCTCCAATCAAATCCTCGAAATCTCGTTCATGTTTTTGTCTCCTCTCGTAAATCTAGCAACACCAACAGCTCGCCTCGATTAGCTCCTCTGCTCGTCGTTCCTTTTGTTAATAAAACTAGAATCGAACTTCAATTCATTTTTCCTTTTTTCTTTTACGCACGATAAGCTCTCGGAATCCTCCAAATCCCATGAAATCTCTCCAGCTCCCGATTCCTATGGCCTCCTTCAATCCACTCGTTTAAGCCTTCATATCCCATCTCCCTCCATCTCAGTCGTAACCTCCACAGCCTGGTTCCACCTCCCAACTTGATTCGTTCTCTATTCCTCATACGAACGACCGAATCATCTGCTCTTCCGGATTCCCCAACAACAGTCGAAGCCACCCCCCTTCGATCTCGACCTCACTCCACACCCATTCACCCTACCCGACTCCATAGCAGACAGGGACATCCAATTGCCAAGCTGCTTCCAGATCTTCCTACCACTCGACTCCCAGCCAAACCGAACCTTGACCGCCACACGATCTCCACCTCCTAGCCGCACGCCGACCTTGTTTCCTCACAACACACCTGCATCCAACCTGAGAGCTCCTGTCAATCTGATCTACAGGCCGAACGTCGAGCCTAGCTCTGCTCGATCCGACATCCTGTGCCAATCTCCTATACACCCTACTCCAGACAGCTGATTCTCCAGCCATGACCCGATTGGGCTCCGTCCAACTTCCCTCTGTTATAGAAGCTAAATAGCTCCATCAATACTTCTCATGTGAAAACTCTAGTTGTTGCCTCTTCCTAAAGCCCTTAAGCAAACACTTTTCCTCCACTAGCAAAGTATCCTACAGCCAACTGAAGCCACTCCACTTCCTCTCCAAAATAACAAACCTCAACAAGCTTATCCCCTATAACATACTTCCTCCTCCAAATAGTAGCCCATTCCATTTTCCCTCTGCCATTATTATTACTAATTATTGTTATTAATTGCTATTGATATTAGTGCTATAATAATAATAATTATTATCATTACTATTATTATTTAGTAAAAAAGAGAAAAAATAAGAACAAGTTAAAAAAAAAAAGGAAAAGGTTCTTTTGTGCCTTGATTTTTTCCTGCATTTACATCATCGTTGCCGCCCTCGACATCAAAATTGTCTCAGTTACCTCGTTCACAAACGTTTAAATGGTCTCCTAACCCAAAAACCTCTTAAATCTTGTTTTTGGCGCTCTTGGTGCGCTGGGTGACCATCCTACATGTTCTTGTAGTGCGGTGGGTAGGGGTGTCAATATTTGACCCGACCCGAAAACCCGACCCGGACCCGACCCGGAGACATTTTCTAAGCCTAATGCTGCTACTATATGCCAGATAACGTGTACTCTACATGTATCTGATTGGCGACTATCCTTAATCGAAAGTTCTCTCTTGTTATCGGGAGGGGTAATTAATTATAGGGGTTTGCACCTATAGGAAACCAGAACTCAGATCATAGAGTCCTCGCAAATGAGGGCAAAATTTCTGGGTAGTGTCTTATCTACAAACCCATCTGCCTTCCCAAAATTTACCCTAGAACTTAATTCGTTAAAACTCCATCGCTAAAGAAAAACAATAGTCGGGCGGAGGCCGGGGCCGAATTTTCGGAGCCCACATCAGGTTGTTGGGTCAACTACCTCCTCTGACTAAGTAGACCAAGGACCATAATGACTCGGGACGACGGAACCATAGGATCTTGATCGAGTCTATCATCACTTCCCCCACCATCCGCTTTAAGTGCAATGGGGTAAAATTTCAAATTTAAATGTTAAAATTTTAATTACCTAAAATCATGATGCTACTATAAGTTAGATACCATGTATCTATTTGACGACTAGTCGTAATTGAAAGTTCTCTCTCTTTATTGGGAGGGGTAATTAACTATAGGGGCTTGCGCCTATAAAAAATCTTAACTCAGATCATAAAGTCCTCATAAAATGTGGTTGAAATCTCTGGGTATGTCTTATTCAAAACCCAATGTCTTCTGAAAATGTCTCAAAACATAAGCTTTAAAACTCTCCTTGATAACATGAAAAAAAAAGGAAGGAGCCACGAATTTTCAGAGCCCACACCATTTAAATATTGTCTAATAAAAACACTTTCTTTAAGATGCATCTTTTATATCAATTCTTCTAAATCATTCCAAAATTTTAATTTTGAATACATATTCAAATCTATTTGAGGAGCATAAGCATTTATGATATTAATAATCTTAGCATCAAAACAATCTTTGAAGCTAGAATTATATCTCCAACTCTATTAATTTCTATCACATTATCCTTCAAACTCTTATTTATAATCACACCAACCCCATTTCTAGTATGACTTATACTTGAATACCATTGTTTAAATTATAAACTATCAATCTTATTAGCCTTCTCACAAACCCATTTAGTTCCATGAATGCATAGAATATTTATCTTCATATGAATCATTATATATATATATTAATTCTATTAATTTCAATATAAGAGAACCTATATTTCATATTCATATTCTTTTTTTTTGAGAATTTTTGGGGCATAGCCCGTATCATTGATCAAAAGAAATTACAAATAAATGAAAAAAAGAGCAAAATATAATCCAAAATCTCAAACAACAAAGATTAAGGATTCTAAAAAACCAAAACTACAATTGGAAAAAAAAAAACAAATTGGCCAGAAAGCCAAGGATTCAGGTTGCTCAAGTATAAAGCTCGGATATGGTCAGAAAGCACAAATGGGACAATACAAGAGCAAAGTCCCTGGTTGCCAAATAGACTGTCCTAGAGGCAGCTGATAAACAACATTCATCATCGTCCTTCCAAAAAAATCACTCAGGCAACCAAATGAGGTAACGAAAATTGCTGGCACCCCAAAAACAATTAAGACGAAAACAGCTGCAGCAGAAGCAACCAACTCCGGATCAGAGTCCAAAAACAAAAATTCAAGTGTATTCCCAACCATGAGTTTTATATAAAATGTCTTTTCTTATTTTGGCAGCCACCGTGGTATCACAATCAATAACCCCACCAAAAATCCTATCATTTCGTGCCATCCATAAGTAGTAAATAATGGCACAAGGAGGATGCAAAAAGTAATTTTTAGTTTGTGTGCCAAGTAGCCTTGCTCCAAAATACTGTCAAAAAGTTGATGCAAATTTGGTCTCATCAGTAACCCATTCAGCCAAGGGAGAAGAGACTTGGCAATGCCAAAAGTGTAACTGCACTCAAAGAAAATGTGCGAATGTGTTTCCCTTTCACAATGACAGAAATAGCAGATATTCGGTGTGATAATCCCACGAGAGGCAAGCACATCAGAGGTTTTTAAACCTCCTTTTAAAAGCTAACCAAGCATATACCGAGAAACGGAGTGCAGATTTTTTGTGCCATATAAAGTTGTACCGATTAACCTTATTCAAATTGGTGAAAAACTGGGAGCGAAAGGTTCTAAAATTTGGGTTTTGCTTGCCAAGCCATAAATGATTCGCCTCATTATAGTCAATGGTAACCGCATGAATGAGGGAGCTAATGTGACTGTCAAAACATTGGGGGAGTATTCACTTATCTTCTATAATAATGTTAGAAAGCTTCCAGTCAAAAAGTTGAGTGTAACTAGCCAGAGAGTGTGAGTATTTCAAGCATTCAGCAATAGAAGTTCCTCCATACCAAGGGTCCCAGAGAACAAAGAGGGAACTATTCGAATTAACAGCAAAAGAAATACAGTTTTGATATCAAATGCTTTATTGCAAATGAATTTCCATTACTGAGAGATGTTCACTGGCATAAAGTTCCACAGAGAGTTGTATTTGACCTTCCACCAACTAAAGAGCAAGTTGTTGTTATTAAGGAATCTCCAAATGATTGAATAAGCAAAATCGTGATAGAGAGAATCAATGGAGGGAATGCCCAGACATAGTAAAAAGTTTTCTATGATTGATGTTGTCAAAGAAAGTGAATCTAGAACACATGCAGCTAATAAGTTTGCAGCAGCTTTTAGGTATGATAGAGCCACGAATCCAGTAAGCAAGAGTGTTGCATATGGTGAATTTAATGTATTAGATTCTACCCGCAAAAGACAACGTTTTAGCTTTCCAACCATCTAATAGAGCAGTGATTTTGAGCAGTAAAGGTTGAAAATCAATCACTTTAAGTTTCTTGTAGAAAATAGGCAGGCCCAAGTATTTGATGGGGCAGTGGAATTGTTGTATGCTGAGGATGTCACAAAAATCCGCAGTATTAGGGGCGTTTTTAGAGAGCAAGATGGAGCTTTTGTGCGGATTAACATGTAGTCCTGAAACATAAGCAAAAGTTTTAAGAATGGAATTGAGGGTATGAGCATTGCTAATGGAGGCAGTGCCAAAGACAAGAAGGTCATCTGCAAACATAAGATGAGTAATGTTACAGTTCCCAGCAGATATACGCTTAAATAAATTGTTGGAATGGGCCATTTCAAAGCTAGAGGATAAACCATCCATGATGATAATAAAAAGGTATGGGGAGAGTGGGCAACCTTGCCTGATACCAGAAGTGGAGCAAAAGTAGCCTTCAAGCGCCCCATTAATTCAGATAGAGAAGTGAACATCAGTAGTGCAGGCTTTGATCCAAGAAATGAACATCTCAGGGAAACCTTTGGCCTCTAGTCTACTATACAGAAACTCTCTAGAGACAGTGTCAAAGGCCTTAGTGATATCAAATTTTGCACAGAAATATTTTTCCTTGGCTTTGAGATTGAAGTTTATGAGGAGATCATCAGCTAATAAAATGTTATCAGATATGATTCTCTTATGAATAAAACCACCTTGGCTAGGATGAATGATGTAAGGGAGCACATCCTTCATCCTATTGGCAATAAGCTTAGCAATAATCTTGTAAATAACATTGCAGAGGGCAATAGGTCTAAAATCTTTGACATTGTTGGCATGAGGATGCTTAGGGATAAGAGCTAAGGCAGTAGCTTTGACTTGATTTGGCATGTAACCAGTGTTAAAGAAAGAGGTAACTGCATTGCACAATTGGTGCTGTATGGTGTTCCAACTGGATCTATAGAATTCAAAAGTAAAACCGTCATGACTTTGCCAGAGAAAACAATGCTCTTAATTTCTTCCATGGTAACCGGTGCAATGAGAGAGTTTGCAAGATGGCTAGGTACCAAGTTCCCAGCAGGTATATCAAAATATTGTTGATCCATACTAGAGGGGCCTGGAGTGTTAAAAAGCTTGTGGTAATGGTTAGTGAAGACATTAACAGTGTCTTGATGAGAAGTAAAGGTTCCGAGCTCAGTAGTGATCTCCTTGATATGACTGTGGTTTTTGGAAATGTTTATTTTGGAGTATAGGAACCTTAAGTCATCCTCCCCGTGTGAAAGCCACTTCACCTTGTCTCTTTGAATGATCCAGCTAGTAAGAGTGGAATTGTAGTAGGCTAGCTTAGTGTTGATGGTCTTAAGATTGCTGTTGAGTTGGGAATCCAAAGGGTAGATTTGAATTTGAGTTATGATAGAGTGTTGTTGAGCCTTGAGAATGTCAATTTCAGTTTGGATGGAGTTGGCATTAGACTAAGCCTTGTGTTTCATGATATTTTTAAGAGTCTTGAGCTTATAGCAGAAAGAGCTTTAGGGGCTGCTTTTATTGGACATTGAAAACACCTCCATCAGGCTATTCCAAAAATCAGGAAATTTGGTACAATAATTTTTGTACAAGAATCTGTGCCCTCTCCTATTATCCGCGGCATTTATCAAAATTAAGGGGGAGTGGTCAGAACAATCAGGATCACCAACTCTATAAGAGTTGGGAAAGTTAACAAGCCAACTATCATTAACCAGAACCCGGTCTAGTTTAATATGAATGGGGTTTAGCTGTCGTTGATTATGCCAAGTGTAGAAGTGGCCAACAGAGGAGAGATCGTGCATCCCAGTGTTGAAAATCATGCTGTTGAAGTCTCCTAGATTCTGATCAGTAAGAGCAGTGCCCCCAACTTTTTCTCCCAAAGTACGACAACAATTAAAATCACCAATGATAGTCCAAGGAATATTAATGGAGTCAACAATATCTTGAATATTCTTCCACGGTATTTGTCTTTCCGAATGGGAGTTGCTAGCATAAACAATAGTTACAACACATATAGAGGTAGAGTTAACAGTAATCACGCCATGGATAAATTGGCTAGTCATGTGATGAGGAGTGAAATTCAATGCATCTTCATTCCATTTAACCTAGATGCGGCCAGGGCTAGAATGGAGAAAGTTGTCACAAGAGGCTTCCTTAGGAAAAATTTTGTGGTTGGCTTGAAACCAACGATTGGAGAGATTGGAGTGGGTGATTTTAGCTTCGAGAATGAAGAGGAGGCCAATCAGCCGACCCCACGTAGTGGGATAAAGGCTTGATGTTGTTGTTGTTGTTGTAATGAAGAGGAGGCCAATGTCATTGGCACGGGCAAGTTGCTTGCAGCAAGACACTTTGTCCGGGCTGTTAAACCCACGAATGTTCCAAGCTGCAATGTTAGATAGGTTCATTAGAATTTAGAGTTGGGGGTGGAGGCCTTTTTGGATTGCTTGCCTCTGGTTTGCTTATGGTTTTGATTAGCTTTTTGTTGGGTTTTTGTGGAATTGGAGCTAGAGGTGGATGCCTCATTGGAGAAAGGGGGAATGTTGGGTTGGTGATTACGGGGGGAGGTTTGGGGGGGACTACTATGGTTTGGGTTGTTGGGTACTTGGTTAGAAGTGTTATTTTGAAGAGAGGTAGAAGTGTGCACTTCTTCATGCTTGTCCTGATGAGACAAAGCATGGAATCGTTTTTTGTATTTATGAGAGGAGGCTCTTGAGGCTGCGGGTTGAGGTATGGGTCATCTTGTATTTCTTATGATGGGGAGTTTAAGTTTGGTAAGAGAGTACCAAAACTTTGATTTTGGGACAAAGGCAAGTTTTGTAATGGAGGAGGATTTGTGTTTGGTTGATTTAACTTGGTGGAGGAGGGGGTTTGAGAATGGTAAGTCTGGGAGGAGGGGTAAGGCGCGGCTTGCGACTGGAACTCCTTCCCCTAGGTTTATTAGTGACTTGGGGTTTGAGAATGAGATCTTTAGGGCAAAGTGTTGGGGGATGCATGATTGAGCCACATTGAGAACAGTGTTCGGGCTTCCAGTCGTATTGAACTCTTAAGGGTGTGGCTTTTCCGTCAACACTATAGAAGATTTCTTCAGGTAAGGGTGAGTTGCTAGTAACTTGAACAATACTCTAGCAAAAGTCAATCGAGTTTTAGCCGCATTAAGGGCATCAACAACAATGGGTATACCAACACAACTAGCAAGTTTAGATATACCTTCCGGCGTCCGGAGAGAGAGCGGCAAAATTCATGATTTTGATCCAAAGGGGGATAGAGGGGAATTCTTCATGCTTTGGAACAAAATCGAGAGTCCATTTTTGCTATATGAACTGCTTATCGAAGAAAAACCATGGTCCAACAGTCCAAGCATGCTCATAATCTTCCATAGCAGAGAATTTGAGTAAGAAGAAACCATTATCCATGGTGAGAAGAGACAATGAGCCTTTAAGATTCCAAGTTTTTTTAATCACCGAGAGCAAAGCTTCGTAAAAAGGTCGTTTGCCGATGGAATATCCAGCCAACGAAAGAGACCATTCAGGTGCTCCAGTGACAAATTGTTCGCTGGTAAACTGAGTTGTGAGGTTTTGGGTGGGGACAAAGGAGAGGGAATGAGAGAACTCAGTGGATACTTGAGGGGTGATGGTTAGGAGATTCTTCCAGAGTGGGAGAACAGCAGAAGCAGGGGTAGCCGTAGTGGTGGAGGTGGAAGGAAGCGGAAGAAAGTCGGGGTCGACCATGGGGAGAGATCCCCCCGCCAAGGAGGCGGCGATCAGAAGCAAAATAGGGGCGCCAAGAAAAACCCTAGCAGAGCTTGCAGAGAACCTTTGTAATAATGATATTATTGGTTCATATTCATATTCTAATTCTATTTTCATAGACTAAATTTTTTGTCCACATTCGCTTATTTAACACTTCACCTGGGCGTCGTTGCAGCGACCCTTGCACATTTCTCACTGTATTCGGATCATATAACACGTTACTTTCAGGGAACGTCCTAATGTTAACATAATATATTAAATAATTCACGCCATGATTATTTGACTAATTTTATACTGGCTATAGTCTACTTAACACAATCTGCCACTTTTCTCATTTAGGACTTTGGACAAGACAACAATAGTGTTAAATAACTGAAATTGAAACTACATAGCAAAAAATTGAAAACAATATAGTTTATCTAATTATTTGCTTGATGTTTTTGACAGAGTGTAAACATAAAATTCCCACGCTAGTGAATTCTAAAGAGGTGATAATAAAAAAAATAGAAAACACATTTTATTCTAATAAGATCCATCATTATAAGCTTTCTGCATCCAACAAACAGACAAGAAACAAAAACAATGAACCCAAAAAATTGAAATAGTATCATCACACATAATTTTTGTTTCTAATGACCAAGTCTTTTGGCTTTGCGTCAAGTGAGTATCAACTTATTTCTGACTGTACTATTCATTTTTCTCATTACGGCCTTGCTTATGTGAGGTATTATCTCTTCAATTTCAGTGCCAGAGATGAGGAGGAAATTGTTTCGTGCATCAATGAGCTAAACTCGCCTTGTTTCTATTCATCCATGGTGTCTTTGTGGGTAACAGACTCTTTCGAAAGGAAAAATGTGGAGAGAAATCTACTGGCCGAGCTTCTTGTGAACCTAAGCAAGACTCGACATGCCTTAATTAGTCCAACTCAACTGATTGCAGGGTATGAATACAAATACCAATATGCTGCAGAAATGATTAATTTCTGTTTTTGTTTCTACAAAACTTCTAAGTTTATCTTACTTTTTCCATCAGGTTTGAGTCTGTTCTCTCTTCATTAGAGGACGCTGTGAACGATGCTCCTAAAGCTGCAGAATTTCTTGGTCATATCTTCGGTAAAATCATAATTGAAAATGTGGTTCCGTTGAAAGAGATTGGAAGATTGATTCGTGAAGGTGGTGAAGAACCAGGAAGCCTGGTTGAATTCGGGCTTGCTTCAGAGGTCCTCTTTGGTATCTTGGACTTTATTAAGACAGAGAAAGGTGATTCTCTTTTAAATGAAATCCGCAGAGGATCCAATCTTCGACTGGAAGACTTCCGACCTCCAAACCCCACTCCCAAATCAAAGAAGCTGGATGCATTTCTGTAAAAGAGAAGGCATTCAAGCTTATAGGTTCCCTAAGGTACATTATCTATAAAAGCATTTTATTTATTAGATTCCTCATAGTTATAAGTTTTTGGCTTTCTCTTGTTTTGGGCTTATGTTGATATCCATTGATGAAAAGCTTATATGATGATGAAAATGCTTCAGTTCGAAGTAGAGACAGTGGAGGCCTTTGTAATTATGAGGAACAGTAAAAAATATTTTGCTAATTTTATAGAGATGATAATTCTATAGCTGTGTTATACATAAATTGTTGTTAGCCCCTCGGGCCCCTACCCATTCCCAAAGGAATGCTTTATTCAAGACTCGTTGCACTATACAAGGAAAGGTGTGCGATCTTCTCATAGACAGCGGGAAACAACGTTCTCTGTACACCCGCTGTCTATGAGAAGATCGCACACCTTTCCTTGTATAGTGCAACGAGTCTTGAATAAAGCATTCCTTTGGGAATGGGTAGGGGCCCGAGGGGCTAACAACAATTTCTGTATAACACAGAGGAGAGGATCACCTTCATCGCCGTGTACATCTTCGAAACATGTCTCCGAATCCTGTTCAGCAGACCCCACGTCTGCCTCAGTGTTGTGTGATTCTCCCTCAATCAATTGGATTCGTTGTCGATTCGGGCATTCATTGGACTTATGTCCAGGTTGAAAGCACCTGAAGCACTTGAGTGTTCCGGGTCGACTATAAGGATTTTCCTTAACTGGAGCATTCGGCCTGGGTTGTCCCTTAGTATCCACAGGAACGGCTGCAACTGGAGCTGGAGAATTAATAGAAGAACGGGAAGGCTGAGACGTCTGAAATGACTTGTGAGGCTGTGACAACTGCTTGGCATTATCAATGAAGGAATCTGACGAATGTTTACGAGCCGACTGGCTGCGAGAGTGTCGGAGGGCCTGGTTTTCAGCTTTCAAAGCGAAATTCACTGCTTGTGATAAGGTCCAGATGGAATTGAGCTCAAGTTTATCTTGTAAGACATCCTTCAAACCCCCAATATAGCGAGCCACCATTTGAGTCTCTGATTCCTGAAGGTTGTTTCTCGCACTCAACCGATAGAACTCCTCGGTGTAGTCACTCACCGATCGTTGGCCCTGCGCACACTGTTGATACTGGAGATACAACATTTGCTCATAGTCTGTTGGTAAGAAGTGACTTCGAAGTAACTGCTTCATTCTAGGCCAGTTTCGGATTGGTCCTCGTCCTTCCCGACGACGAGTTTGCAGCAATTGGAGCCACCAAGCGCTGGCTCCTCCTTTGAGTCGGCAAGCTACATACTTAACTTGCTTTTCGGGGCTGATCTCCATGTATTCAAAAAAGGATTCAACAGATCTCTCTCAATCAAGATAATCCTCAATGTGAAGTCGTCCCTCGAAAAAGGGAATGTCTAATTTGACACGGAACTCACCCGGATTACTGTGATGACGGCCATGATGGCGAGGCCGTTCGTAATATCGAAGTTGTTCTTCGTCTCCTGAACCGAAAGGGTCTCTGTAGTTTGGAAAATCAACTTCACCTTCAGAATCTGTAATTTCGGGCAATGTAGGTCGAGGAGGCCGACGAAGATCGGCTCGACCGTAGGGAACTCGCGGCGCTGGAATGGCCGCAGGTGGTGGTGGAACCAGATCGGGGACAGTGTTAACTGAAGCTCTGAGATCTAGCATCTCATTGCGCAATTCCGTGGAGATGCGGAGGAAGTCCGCTCTCAGTTCATTCAACTGCCGAGCGATGCTAACTTGCGTTGCCCACAAGGCGTCTAAGCTCCGATCGTCGTCAGGAACTCTGTGTGAAGACTCTGCAGCCATCGTCCAACGTTGGCTCTGATACCAACCTGAAGGAGTTCCTCTCAGCGAACGTCGGCGATCACCTGCAAGAGTGTTAAGAAAGACAAAAACAATGCAACAGTGGTAAAAGGGTTTGTATATTCTTCTATCTGTAATTTCTTTCTCAGCAGCATATATATGTCTCTATACCGAGACAGTCCTATAAACGTATAGGCGGTTAAAAAGAAAACAACAAACGTGCTTAACAGAAAGGGAAACAAGGATGGCAGCTGAGGTAGTGGAGAACGCAGACTAGATAAGATGTCTCGCAGACTAGGATAACCTCATCAGGTCTCCCCGTCTTCAGAAGAACTCGCCTCCGGCGAGGTTAAAGCAGTAGCGGCATCGTCAGGTGGATGATACTCATGAATATCCGACACATTGAACGTAGAGGACGTCTGAATACTGTCAGGCAGGTCAATGACGTAGGCATTGTCGTTGATTCTGCGCAAAATAGGAAAAAGGTCCAATTTTTCGGGGGCTGAGTTTGCCATAGGTACCTGTCGGAAAACGTTCTCGGCGAACACGAAGCATCACCAAATCACCTGGATTAAACGTTTTGTGCCTCCTGTGAGCATCCGCTCGTTTCTTGTAGTTCAGATTGGATTCATCCAGTTTGGAGTGGACTTCCTGGAGGATATTCTGAAAGCTTTCTATGGTCTGAGTGGCTGAGGTACTTCGACACTTGGGAAGAACGGCAATGTCAATCAGGTGATTTGGCATTTTTGTATAGACTATTTTGAAGGGACAATGGCCCGTAGACCTGTTTGGCATTGAATTAAATGCAAACTCAGCTTGGCTTAACATATCTTCCCACTTCTTAGGATGATCTTGTACGAGGCAACGCAGCATGTTGCCTAAGGTGCGGTTGACAACTTCCGTTTGCCCGTCCGTTTGAGGATGATAGGCTGAGCTTAACTTGAGCTCGGTGCGTAATCTTTTCCAGAGTTCCCGTCAAAAATGGCTAACAAACTTGACGTCGCGGTCTGAGGTGATACTACGGGGCAGCCCATGTAAGCGTACAATTTCTTTGAAAAATAGGCGAGCGACGTTAACAGCATCAAAGGTCTTCTTACATGCCACGAAGTGAGCCATCTTCGAAAATCGGTCGACGATGACCATAATTGAATCCACGCCACTTTTCGTTCTGGGGAGGCCAAGAACGAAGTCAATGCTAAGGTCTTCCCAGATGGAGTCGGGGGTGGGAAATGGCATATATAATCCCGTATTTTGTGCTATGCCTTTGTAAGACTGACAAACAGAACATCTCTCGACGAATTTAGCTACGTCGCGAGCAATCCGCGGCCAATAGAACCGAATTTGCAGCTGTGCTAGTGTTTTATCACGCCCGACATGCGCGGCCAGTCCACCGGAGTGAGTTTCTTTGATGAGCTGTTGACGCCACGATGAGTTGGGAATACATAGACTATTCCCTTTAAACAGGAAGCCATGGCGTATGCTGAAATCAGCAGCAGGAATACCATTTGCACATTGCGTCCAAAAGCTTGAAAAATCAGGATCCGTGGCATAGAGGGGCTTCATTTCCTGTAATCATGTAACCTCCGTTTGTAGTTTAACAAGCATGGCAGCCCTTCTACTTAAAGCATCGGCTACTCTGTTGAGTCGCCCCTCTTTGTGTTGAAGAACAAATGTGAACTTTTGGAGAAAAACGATCCAACGGGCATGCATACGATTGATGTTTTTCTGGTTATTAAGGTATTGGAGGGCTTGATTGTCACTGGATAGCACAAAATCCTGATGGAGCAAATAATGCTCCCACTGTTTCAAAGCCCGCACGACCGCATATAATTCCTGTTCATATGAAGACCACTTCTGTCGTGTAGAACTAAGCTTTTCGCTAAAGAATTCGATAGGCTTAGTCTCTTGTGATAGAACAGCTCCTATACCAACAGCTGACGCATCAGTGTCGACATGAAAGGGCTTATCAAAATTCGGAAGAGCCAAGACAGGGGCGGAGCACAGGGCAAGCTTGATGGCGTCAAAACTTTCCTGTTGGGCTGCTGTCCATGTGAAAGTACTGGATTTTAAACAATCTGTAAGCGGGGCAACAACCACACTGAACCCGCGTATAAAACGTCTGTAAAAATTGGCTAATCCATGAAAGCTCCTGATATCAAACAGGGAATTTGGCGTTGGCCAGTCGCGAATAGCAGCCACCTTTTTGCTGTCCACTTCTACTCCGTTGGCGGAGAGGATGAAGCCCAAGAACTGCACACTCGGAGAAGCGAATTGGCACTTGGGAAAATTGAGATAAAGCTTATGGTGGCGTAATGCCTGGAGTATGTCGGTCAAATGCTTTACATGATCTGAAAGGTTAGTACTAAAGACGAGGATGTCGTCGAAGTAAGCGACGCAAATTTTTCCAAGAAAAGGCTTCAAAACTTCATGCATTAATCGCATAAAAGTAGATGGTGCATTGCATAGCCCAAATGGCATTACCTTCCACTCGTAGAGTCCGTCGCGAGTCTTGAAGGCTGTTTTCCACTCGTCTCCAGGTTTGACGCGGATTTGGTGGTACCCGCTGCGAAGGTCCAGCTTAGAGAATATGGCGGCCCGATAGACGATCTAGCAAATCCGAAATACGTGGCACCGGAAAACGGTATTTTACCGTGATTTTGTTGATGGCTCTGCTGTCAATACAAAGCCGCCACTGTCCATCCTTCTTGGGAACAATCAAAGCGGGCACGGCACATGGGCTTAAACTGTGCTGGATCAGTTGTTTAGCCAATAATTCTTCCACGATTCCCTGCAGGATTGAATATTCTTTTGGGCTCATGCGATAATGCGGAAGATTGGGGAGTGTGGCACCCGGAACAAATTCAATTTGATGCTGTATGGTACGCACAGGAGGTAATGTAGATGGCAATTCGGATGGTAAGACATCTTGGAATTCTCTCAAGAGATTTTGAATTTCCGTAGGGTGTTCTGTGCAGCCCGTGCCATGGTGGTTGTTTGAAACAACTAGAGCCAAGCTTGCCTTCATATCCTGCTTATTCTGTAACAGAAGTTTGCTTGAAATAACATAAGCTGCCTTTTTATTTTTGTCAGGCCCAACTGACGAAGGATTGCTCGGACATAATCTGAGTTTCTTTCCCTTCCAGTCAATTATATAGACATTCTGTCTGCAATTATAAACGGCATCCGAATCGAATTGCCATGGCCTACCAAGAATAAGATGACATATATCCATGTCAATAACGTCGCAAATTACCTCACAGGCGTAATGTTTTCCAATGGAGAAGGATATTCGGCACATATCCGTGACGACGACTTCCATGCCTTTTTTTATCCAGCTCACTTTATATGGGTGGGGGTTACTAGTGGTCTTTAACTGTAAAGCTTGCACGACCGAGCGGGAAACAACGTTATAGTCGACCCGGAACACTCAAGTGCTTCAGGTGCTTTCAACCTGGACATAAGTCCAATGAATGCCCGAATCGACAACGAATCCAATTGATTGAGGGAGAATCACACAACACTGAGGCAGACGTGGGGTCTGCTGAACAGGATTCGGAGACATGTTTCGAAGATATACACGGCGATGAAGGTGATCCTCTCCTCTGTGTTATACATAAATTGTTGTTAGCCCCTCGGGCCCCTACCCATTCCCAAAGGAATGCTTTATTCAAGACTCGTTGCACTATACAAGGAAAGGTGTGCGATCTTCTCATAGACAGCGGGTGTACAGAGAACGTTGTTTCCCGCTGTCTATGAGAAGATCGCACACCTTTCCTTGTATAGTGATATACATCTCAAAATATTAAATTGATGAATTGACAATAAAATTACTTATCATATAATTAAATAAATAATTATAGCAAACAAAACATAAATATTCGGAGTACATGAGTAGTTGAGGTAGGCAATCATCCTATAGTTGAAATATATGGAGTTGATGAGAGTCTGGCATGGTTCCCACTCATTAATAGAATTCTACACTCCCCCTCAAGCTATAGAAATAAATGTTGATCAGCATACATTAAAAATTAAGCTATCGAATTGTGATTGATCAGAGGCTTTGTTCAAAATATCTACTAAAGTTTTGTTGGAGTGTATTGCATTTGAATGACCCCTTCAATCAAATGCATGTTTTTATGTAGATAGATTTGCCTTTTTTTATCTTATAATTTTCATACACTGAAAATATTTTATGGCTCCCATATCTTTATTTTCAAATTCATTTACTAAAATCCTTTTTAGGCTCTTGATTTCTACCCAATAATTACTAGTTAGATATATCATGGAATGGCTAAAATCCTTTTCAGTCTCTTGATTTTTATCTCATCATTACTAGTTAGAATAATAACATCCACATAAACAATCATAATAATCATTGACCAATATGTGATTGTGAGCTCCAAAAATTCACTCCCAGCTCTGTTGAGAGAGTTAAGTTCTAGGTCAACTTTTGAGAATGCATATTATATTGTGGATAAATATTATGTAAAGATTTCTCCCTAATTATGTGAAGAGTACTTTATGATCTGATTTTAGGTTTCCCGTTGGTGCAAGATTGAAGGACCAAGACAGATGTTCCCTAACATGATCACACTTTATTTGGGACAAGATACATATTAAGCATGTCTTATATATAATGTAGAATTTTCTTCAACACCTAGGAGGTAGTCCAACAATCTTTTTAGTGTTGTCAATCATATTCCCCAAAATCGAATCATAAAATTCAGTGTGAAGGGAAAAATGTAGTTATTCAATTCATATCACTAATAATTTTATTGAGAGATAAAGATTAAAATAAAGTTTAAGAACTAATAAAATTGAGTCAAGGGGCGGCACCCCTGTGGGGGTTTCTGGGGGCAGCGCCCCCGCAACAATTTTTATTGTAAGAGTAATTTTAAAACTTTCTCAGCTTGTTTATAGGCCCTAGCTTCTCGGTGCCGCTTGGTACCATTTGGCACCCCTCAATACAGAGCGATACCGAGCATGGTACCAAGCGATGCGGACAGGTACCGACTAGTACCGAGCGCCGAGTTTCGGTACTGAGCAATACCAAACGGTACCGATCATTGGTTTAGTTTTTTTTTTTAATTTTAAGAGGCGTTCTGCCTCGTAGAAATGTGGCGAGTCGTGCCTTCAGGCGCAACTCCGTTAAATTGAGGCGTACGCCTCATATTCCAGAAGGAAGGCTCAAGCTTTGAGGTTGAAACATGTGAAATTGCGCTGAGGCGCGCCTCTTATTGCGCAATTGTAAACCATGGTATAACTGTTATGTTATAATGGTGATTATCTACTGAGTTTACTATATAAACTCAAACTACTAATCTAAAATTTTCAGGCAAGTCTCATGATAAGTAGCTAGAAATGACTGAAAGAGAAGAATATGTCTATAGAAGATGATGATTGAATGAAAACAGGTAAAATGTGTTTATGTTTAAATGCATATTGAATGTAAAAGTAGTGTGAAAGCAGATAACATGTGTTTATGTTTAAATGCATATTCAATGTAAAAGTAGTTTTGGTAGCTCTTCAGTATTTGAGGAATATTAGTCATTACAGTTATGTGCAATTGTGGAAAATATATTAACCATCCAACTGTCAATTTCCGCCTCGTTAATTCGAGTCTCCAGACAGGGTCATGACATTCTTCTTATTCTTCTTCTTCTTCTTCTTCTTCTTTCCTTCTTCTTTCTTTCTTTTTCTTCTTTCTTCTTCTCCATTTCCCTCCATTTTCTCCCTCCATTTCTTCTTCTCTTTCTTCATTTCCTCTCTTCTTCATCTTCTGCTTCTCCATCTTCTTCTTCTTCCTCCTCCTTCCCTCAAATTGATTTCTTGCCGTCCATCACTAGAATCCCACATCTACCTTCACAAAAAAGTCTTCCCTACACCTACTACACCTTCTCCATCAAAAAGCCCCATCTAAATCCACTTTATCTCTCTAGACATAGAGAAAGAAAATTGTTCTCTATAAAAAAAGAGAAAATTCATGATTTTACCTTCCAAACTTGTGGGACCCGCTAAGCCAAAATCCAAATACAAAGTGACAAGTGGAGGAGTCACGGATGCACAAGTGATTAAGTAGCTTGCACGCCAGCTATTAAAGTTCGGAGACTCGTACGCCCTGTGAATGTGTCGTACATCCCATGAACATTTGCTTTTACAAAAAAATAAAATAGTACACTATTATGTGTCGTGTACGACCCCTTCATTAAAATGCACATAACGCCAAATCACTGAAGGGTGTCATCTACGAGTCCTCTATTGTATAATGTGTATGTACCAAATACATATAGATGGATCGAGGGCACATATGCATACCTCCCATCATACAAGCGCACTAAGCAACATGCATACATGTTGTTGATCATGCAAACCACTTCCTACATATGCCTATGATCATGCCGTTATGCAAGTGCATCCAAATTCGTGCAGGTCTGTCACACAAACATGTTAAGCAAAATATGTGAGTACACTGCACGAGTGCATTATACAAATGCAATTATATTATACACACATTCTTAACAGCATGAAAGGTATATGCAAATACATAAGTATACGTACAAACATGTAAATGCATAGGTAAGCATACAAATATATAAATACAAGTGCAAATAAGTATGTGAACATGCATATACATCATACACACCCATTGTGTCGCATGCATGTATACCATGAAATGTCTAAAATATATTATGCAATGCACATCATTCAACGTACAAATGCATTATATATCGTAGTGGTGCATTATATCAATATAAATATATTATACGTTATGCAAATGAATTAAGCCACCATGCAAATACATCATACATAGTATTGTCCAATAATGCAATGTAAATATACACTATCTCATCTGTGAGTGCATTATGCAAAATGTACTGAAAAACGCATTAATCGTATGAGCCTCGACGAGCGTGACACATACACATGTCGTGTGAGGATGCTGTGCAGACTAAAGAAATAATGAATGAATTTTCAAGCGTACAAAATACATTGTATAAGCATGCTGACATACACAGAACTATCTTTTAAAATGAAATTTAAAATACCCACATGTGCTCCGACAAGTGCGTTATACTCCTAAAATCTTGCCTTAGAATATTGCGCGGGTCAAAAGTGAACTTAAGTTCAACTCCAATCCTCTTTGAATGGACCAGAGTTGACAAGACTTGAACCATCGAACAAATACACTATCATAAAAACAACCAGATTATTTAGTTTTATACGTTCATATTAGGCCTTCAAGATCTATTACAAGAAAGGTTCACTGCTAAAAACATAAACTCTCAGAACCAACACTCGTTGAGGTTAACCAAATTATTTAATTTTATATGTTCATATTAGACCTCAAGGTCTTTTATGAAAAAAATTCACATTAAAAATAAATACCTCCGGTTCTAATATCTACACGATCACTTCAAAAATTAGAGCTGAACTCAATCCTCTATTCTCAAGCAAACATAGTCGACAAGATTAGACTAATGAAATGAAATTACTCATAATTTTCGATGATGGCCGTGTTGAATGTAAATCTCAAGCGGATGGGCCAAAACAAATTTAAAAAAAAGCCCCCAAATCTCGAAGTTAATTATTCGAAACTTTATCTTAAATAAAAAATTCAAATCTATTGCTCTTTAAAAAAAATCAAAATATCTAATCAAAATAAATCACCCAAACACTTAAAAGCAATAATACATCCACATTTCGAAACAGTTTATCAAACTAGATAAATTTGAAAAATCACTTCAGCTAATAAAAAGTAAATGTTAAGTCGAAAATATCACTAGGATTCATTCTCAAACCATCTACTACTAATAAGGACATGGCACGTGTCCTCTAACCTATGATTTCGCCACCAAATGACACCACAAGTAAACGGTTATGACTGGGGCCCTCTAACTGGGTGACTTTGCTGCCAAATAGTATCACTAAATTATGGTCATGGCTAGAGACCAAATATTTCCCAACGGCTCTAAATATTTGAGTAACGAATCAATAGGGTATAATCGATATGACACATAGTCGTCGGATGAAGCAACCCATGGCTTCCAACAAGGATCTTTCGGTTAGGTTGAGTCGATTACCTCCTCTAAGTAGACTAGGGACCATGATGGTCTAGGATGACGGAACCATGGGAACTTGATTGGGCTCATCATCATTCCCCCCACCATCCATTTTAAGTGCGCAGTGATAAATTTTCAACCTTCACATCTAATTCTACTGCTACAATACGCTGGATACTATGTATATGTTCAATGACTAGCATTAATCAAAAGTTTTCTCTCATTACCGAGAGGGGTAATTAACTATAGCGGCTTGCACCTATAGGAAACAAGAACTCAGATCATAAAGTCCTCACAAAATGAGAGTGAAATCTCTAGGTAGTGCCTTATCTAAAAACCCAATATGCGTTCTGAAAATTTACCCCGGAACTTAAACTCGTTTAAACTCTCCTTGTCGACACAAAAAAGAAAGGGGTTGCGGAACAACTTCCAATTCCAATTTTCGGTTTTTACTTGGGCGAGCTTATTTAGGAATCAACTTTACATGTACATAAAATATCTTCCAGGTTCAATCTAGACAACTCATGAATTCCTAGGTAGAAAACTAACTATACAACAATAACATGTTGGTGCAAATCAGGATATGCAGTCAAATTTTTTGGCACATGCTGAAAATGATTATTTAGAAGTTAAGCTTTTTTAACAATTTTCAATTTTTGTTTTCAATAAAGTCAATAAAGGCAACATTGAACAAAATAAAGTTTCTCTGACTACTTACATTGTCTAGCTTACAAAACTTTTCTGATTCCTCAGCTTGTTTTTTCTCCCATTCTTTCTTGCCTTTTTGATTCATAGTCAAAATCTGGTGCTGGATATCAGAAGTGACAACAAGTTTGTGCCTCTTGTTCTCAATGTCAACCCTCTAAAGGCATTTGAATGAAATATGTGAGGTGAAACATGACAAAGACTACGGAAAGAAAAAAATGATATCAACCTGCTTAGATAATCTTATCGAATTGCCTATGAAGCTCCGCAAACGTTCCTCTACACACTGAAGAAGTTGCTCGAGTTAGATCAAGAACTTTAAGTGACTTGAGTACAATTGCTCAAGTGACATCTCACCATAGATAGACAATACTCCACGTCTTTACTTATACCTCCTAAACCACATCTGGAAACTAAAAAAGACACAAATAAGTAGTTGCCTGCTATTTCCACCACTTCGAAAATGTCATAAAAAGGTAACTTAGTTCAGGAAAAAAAAGGTAATTACTGATTTGCGTCAGCTTTTTCTGTATAGGTCCCTTCTGCAGAATTGATTTTTCTTCTTCCTCTCGTACAACTCTTTGAATTGCCTCTGAAGCTTGTGTTCCTTCTGTCCGAGCAACAAGTAGTTGCTCCTCTTCTGCCTGTTATAAATAAAGAGAAACTTCATGTCGGATTAAAAATACAAAAAATGTATGTACCTCAATAAAAAGGATAAGATCATAGATAACTAATTAACCAAAGAATCTTATTGAATATGATCAGGATGGCCTCATACCCTTAGATTGACTCCACTGACAGCAGTCACATCATTAAGCTGTTCAATGCTTTGATCCAGGAAAGCTCCACTAGTTTTCAGCTGTTTACTATTAAACATCACTTTGAATCAGATAATCACATAAAGGAAATATTTAATAGGTTTTTGCTGAAATCAAGATATCTAAAAAATGATTAGTGGAACTGTTCACCTTGCTTGGGGTTGGGAGTTCCCTGAAGTTTCAAGCGTCTTTTTCTTACCAATGGGAGGTTTCTTTGGAGGAAATTTTATGCTTGTTCCACAAATTAGAGAGAGACTTTGAGATTGTGACTGCACTGGATTCTAAATGTAGTTGAAGAAAAGAATCAGAAAATATTTGATAAAAAAAATTATCTGGAGAACAACAACAGTATTATTGAATTGAAGCTCCAAAATTCAAAGAGAAAAAATAAAATACACACAAAAACACATGAATTTAATGTTTCGGCAATCCACCTATATCCACAGAGGCAACAAATGCACTATAAACTCAAAGAAGTTTGCAAAAAATTCAAAATTTATCTCAAGATCTTATCATGTATGCAAAGTTACTACATGATTGAGGGATTTCCTGCGGAATGATTTACAAGTGAGGTGTGCATGGGTTTATATAAGAATTCAACCATTGTTCCATCTTTCCAACATTTGGCATTAATGATCAGCCACCATGAAGGACTTCTGTGGTTGCTTCTATTATGGACTGCTTATGCAGCCGAGCCACCACTCCAACAATAGTCACCTTAGTAAGCTTCCTCTAAAAATGATGTCGTCTCTTTTATGTCCTTAAGCGTCAGGAACTCGAGAGATGTTGATTAAGTCCAAATAATATATGAACTTGATCCTTGTAATTAGAAGGGGAAGAGGCAGCCATGGTAAACAGTCAGGGAAGAAACCTAAGAGCCACTAGGGGGAGGGAATGAACCTAATAAAGTTTAGTAATGAGCTGAATTAAGTAATGAACTCAACAGCTCACCAAAAATAGCCAAAAAACCAAGCAATCAAGTCCAAACCGAGAGGCAACAAGCAGCCCAAAGGCCAAGGCATAACATAACATGTTTTGAGCCCCCCCCCCCCATACATCAAGAAGGGTACTATATCCCATCATTTAACTTAAGCAGAAGAAATAAGTTCCATTTGATATCGACAGATGTGGATCAAAATTGTCAGAGCAACAAAGTTATTAAGTTAACAATAACAGACCGATATACCATCACAATGCAGTGATCATTTTAGTTGTTTATCCACTACATATTATGCTGCGAATGTATCAAAATTGAAGTAGAACATAAGAATGTAAATATTCAATGGTGAATTGAGGTAAGACTATACCTTGTTGCAGAAAATAAATTTGGACCGAAAATGCTAACCTGCATTATTGAATCGGTAACAACCGCTGTAGGGCTTGTCGTTTTACCTATAGCTGATGAGTTAATAAGACAACATGCATTAGAAAACTTCTTTTCATGTAATTCATCTGATGTAGTGGATCGTCGGAAGACTCGACCTGCAAGAAGGATTTTTTTGGCTCCCAATCCAGGGAAGAAGAGAAACAAGCTTCAAAAAGCTTCAAAGAGTATATTATATCATTCAATGGCTTTCCCTACTACAATGCATACATATATATAACCCATATATAGAATATTCTAGAGAAACTTGTAACAAACTAGATAAGCTATTCCTAAGGATGACTATTAGCTATAATGTTCCACATCATTCTCCCCATGAATAAAAAGAGCTCGACTCCGTTCGAGGCTCGTTAATTAGAAGGGAGGTAGGGTGGCAACAAATTCCTGGATCGAAGACTTTGAATGCGGACTTTAAAATTACCACATGAAGAGGTTTTCCCCAATCCAAGGGATGAGGTTGAACTTTGGAATCCTTAAATTGATCTAGCATTTCAGTTTGCCAATTGGTTGGTGAATATGAGTTCTCGTCACATAACCAATCCCATTCCCTAATTCCACAAGATAGAGAGGCGAGCATGTTCTCCCATTTAGTTTTCGGCACATCCATGACCTCAATAACTCTGTGAGCTCTGAGAAGTCCATTGACAAGTGCACTGTATGAAACTACATCAGGAGAGATCCCCCCTATAATAATATCATCGAAGTAACTGCAGGCAAGCCCAATTCGGCCAGTCTTACAATAGTGGTGTACCCTAATGCAGTATGCATTAGCATTGGGGATTACGCCAACCTTGAACATCTGATCGAAAAGCTCCTCTGCAATTTCAGCATTTCCAGCTATCAAAAACCCATTAATCAGAGTGTCATATGTTACTGTATCTGGTTGTATCCCCTTAAGACTCATTCCCTTGAACAGCTTGTGTGCAATTGATGTCTTGCTGGCTCTACAGAGACCATCAATTAGAAGGTTGCAAGATACCATATCACAAAGACCTTCCATCTCCATCATATTAGCAAACAACTTATAAGCTTTTTCAATCTGTTTAGCCTTGCAAAGACCCTTAAGTAGTTGATTGTAACTGTAGCTATCAGGATTAATCCCTGAATTTTCCATAGATTGTTTATCGTTCAACTTCTCATTATATTCGGATTTGGCAACAGCCAAGAACTGCTCCCACTTATTTTCTCCAGCGCCCATATCATTAACAATACAATGCCGCATCAATCTAGGATCGAACCCTTCATTGACATTATATCGAGCAGTTGGGGAGCATTGCAGATAATCAGCTTTGTCAGCGAAATTCAGATAGGGCATGTTCACACCTGCAGGGAAAACATTCCTAATAAAAAGAATATAGTTGGCATTCAGTTCAATCTCCCCATTTCCATGATCTAATTTTTCCACCATTACTGTGGCTTCTCCACGATCAAGTGGCTGTCTCCCTGTGTTGAATGGCGTCACCCTTGCAGGAACTGATGTAGGAATTGATATAGGTGCATTGCTCTCTTTCATCACCATCACAATAGAAACATAGGATTTCTTGTGTTCTTGTTCATTTGAAAAACCCGGAACAGTTACTACAGCATGAGAATCATTTGGAACTTCTTTACTCACCTCCTCTACCGGATCTTCATCTTCAACAGTTGAAGCTTCCACAGGTTCTGAAGGATCATAAGCTTCCTCATCATTCACGACATCCTCTTCTGGTCTAGCGGCAGTTTGCTCAATATCAGTTTCTTCCTGTGAAGGGACGGAGTCATTCTCCGTGATCTGAGCACCAGCATCTTGGGTAAGACCCTGCTCGTGAAATGAAGTGGCGGAAAGACAGGAATCAGGGCGTGAGAGATCGGGCTCAACACCTCTAGCGAGATCGCCAGACTGGCGCTGCCAAGGAGCGGAGTCGCCAGAGACCGGCGCTAGATACCCGCCTTACATGTGTGGGTTTCTTCCGGGAAGGGAATGTCTCCAACGCTGCCTGTGGTGGAGACGACGGCTTGGCCGATGGGGCATCGTTGGGGACCTTGACGACCTCCAGTAGCTTATCCGTCCCGGTGGATTCCGCAATGTCCGTGGGATTTTGAGGAGTGGAAGGAGTCGCGGGAGGTGTGGAAAGGGAGGATGCAGCTGCATCGACGGAGTCGAAATCAGCGATGGAAGAGCTTTGTTGGAACGGCTTCAGCTTATTGCTCTGATTGTGATTAGCGATCTGTTGCATCTCGCGTGGACGCGAGGAGTTGGGAGTCGGAAGGTGTTGGAATGGAGAGGGATCGCGCCATCGCAACAGAAGCTCGAGCGGCGTATACTCCGGCAGCGGATCACGTCATCGGAGAGGGAGTTCGAGCGGGATGTAGTCATCAATGACGGTGGGAGTATGGCGGGACTGATGGCGTTTGCGTGGAGCGGACGAGGAGAGCGAAGAAGAAGAAGAATACCTCGATATGGTTGCCGACGACATTCGCATCTTCCTTATTGCCCGAAGGTTCCTATCGATCCGATCCAGAGAATCCTTCGCTTGAGCTTGATAGAAGGCGATCCGGCTTCGAGCATCGTCGACAGCCCACCTTCCTTGGCGTCGATCGTCGTCAACCGCCAATCTTATTTTGCGGCTTCGATCGTCGTCGACAGCCGACCTTCTTCCGCAGTTCATCGATCTTCGCAAGTTCCAGGCTCTGATACCAACTGATGTAGTGGATCGTCGAAAGACTCGACCTGCAAGAAGAATTTTTTTGGCTCCCAATCCAGGGAAGAAGAGAAACAAGCTTTAAAAAGTATATCATTCAATGATTTTCCCTACTACAATGCATACATATATATAACCCATATATAGAATATTCTAAAGAAACTTGTAACAAACTAGATAAGCTATTCCTAAGGAGGACTATTAGCTATAATGTTCCACATCATCATCCTTCAAAGTTTTGTGTCATTTGTGCCCATAAATTGAGGCTACAATATTTTCTAGCACTGAAAACTGATGTTTCTTTAGAAATTCAAGATTATGGCCTATAGAATTTTTCGATACATAGTCTGTTGTTTGTGAACCACAAGCACTTCAATGATAACGTTAGATGATAACGTTTGTTCTGTAATTTGTTTATGAAGCTGATTCAGCATCTGAGAAGTAGATTTATAATGCATATTCTTATGATTCTTTACAACTTTGTACAGCTCATAGTTTTGAATAGTTGCAATATTTATGGGCTGAGTTGGCACTACTTTTGAAGAAGCAATAGATGGGTTTACTGTTGGTTTCATCATTTGTACACTTTGATTATGCAGTTTAAGTGAAGTTGATGTGGTGTTAATGGACAGCCTAATATATGCATGATCTTGAAAACTACTTTCACACATTGAAAATAATGTTTGTACCGTTGGTGGATGTTGTTGTGCATTGCTAAGTGTTTTCGTATAACCCTTTGATAATGATCCCAAATTGTTAATTGTACTACCAGTAGTTGCATATGCTTGAGCAACATGTCCTCCCTTCACATCTATCTTACACTCCGGAACAACCGGAGCATGTGATAAATATTTCTTTTGATTCAACTCCCAAGTAGCTTGAGCTTGTAGCTGTTGCAAGAGGAAAAGAAATGGGGAAGATAATATATACTTAGCAGGCCAATTTTAGATTGATGGATGTTATACTTTAACATGAATAACTTCACCAATTGAACTAACAAATTTGAGCTATAAATATCTAACTGAACACAAAAAATAAATTCCACTAAATCATTCATCTACATACCTGCATCTGCGCTGGATGGACTGCAGCCTCTCTTCTAATCATTCGGTCCCCAACAACTTTCTTGCAAACTTTTAAGTAGTTCTCATTACTAATTTCATTATTCTACAAATAAAAAAACATCAAGTAGAAGTTCAGGATTTTTTCCATATGAAATGAAACTTTGGTCTAAGGAAATTTTATATCGAATATGGCAAAAAAAATTAGTGCATACATATAATCATTAAACTCACTTAAAGTATTAGTCAGTTATGTTATAACAAAATTAAACAAGTATATCGTTATGTTCATGGATAAGTAAAGTTAGATCACCAAGCCTAACTTAAAATACCATTTATGTCATTATTAACCACTTAACCAAACTAGAGAAAGAAAAATCAATAAATCATTGTTCTTTTAAGTTTCAATTGCCAATGATCATATAATTCACACTCACAATTTATTTCAAAGTACTATTATCTTAGCTTTGGCATTATCATGTAGATTGAGAACAGTAACTTAATTAATGATTTAGATTTCAACATAATAATAAAACTACATGTTTGAAAATAGAAATAAATATATTAAAGTATAATTACCAATAATTTAGTGTACAATGCCCGAAGCAGCGGTGAGCTGTCTTTATCAAAGAGGGGTTGGAATTGTGGAACTAACATATTCAACTTCAGGGAATTTTTCTGTATCTTCCAGTTCAAGGAATTATTTGAAAGGTCAGTATTGGGAGGTTGTTGATTATTGAAACTGCTGGACTTTCTGCTTTTGTACCTTGGAATGCGGATGTATGTCTTGGGATGAGTTATTATCAACATTTTGCCGAGAAAAATTATCTGAATGCCCTTTTTGCGATTCACAATGTGTATTTCCATGCTGTAGTAGTCTATGGTCACATTGTAATTGAGAATCAATATGCTGATTTTGATAGCGAGAAGAAAAAATTTTAACTTGCTCCAACTGAGTTAGATGTTTAGTGAATTGCAAATTATTCTTCGATGTCAATTCAATCATGCAGTGCTTTGAAGTGGGCACACCCCTTGCTTCTGTTGAGGCATACGCCTACGTTATACAGAGGCGGGAAATGAGGCGCGCTTCAACTCAATGAGTGAGGTGTTCGCTTCTAACAATAAGTTAAATATTAAAACTAAACCTAATTGAGTTACACATACATGTTCGACTTCGCCCGCTACGTCTTCTTTGTATGCTAGACGTTCCTGTTCGACTTCTCCCTTCTTGTTTGACTTCTTCCCTATGTAGCACGAATACATCTATTTATGAAGCATGATGTATCGGACACGTATCAGATACAAATACACCTCTGATATGGCAAAGATACGTGTCGAATACGACTTTGTCGTGTCTAATTAAAATATTATTTAAATTTGACCGGACACACGTATCGGATACGCGTGTCCTATTAAAAAATGAAAAAAAAAATGGAGCCTCAATTTGCCCTATTCCTTTCAGTTATCCATTCGATATCCCTATTCATTTATGTGGTTTAAACATTTCAGTGAGCTAGGTTTTTCATTTCCGCACAGGAGTTCTTCTTCGTTATAGTTGAAGGAGCGGTTCGACGACGCTAGCATAGAAGCGGACAGGATCATCCTTCGTCGACGAAGAGGCTCGACGATGCGAGCATTAAAACCGACAGGATTATCATTCGTCGACAGAGCGGCTCGACGATGCGAACAGTGAAGGCGACGTGAGCAGTGAAGGTTCATTTTCTTCGTTCTTCACTCTAGTATGCCATATGACACTGCAATTCTATTTCAAAAATCAAATCATGCATACATATGAATGCATTGTATGAAATGCATCCAATGGCATATACCTACATAGGCCTTGGTGAGCATGTTGTACGTTCACACCTGACGCCTGAGAATGCCGCACAAGTTAAAAAATAAATTTAGATTAGAACCTAATCCTTTTTCAACGAGTAAACAAAGTCAACAAGGTTTAATCAAAAAAATATAATATTTATAAATTCCCCGATGATGGCCGCATTGATAGAAAATCTCAACCAGAGGGAATCATATATCTTCAAATATCCTCAAACTTTTATAAAATACAAATATTTTCAAATGACCCAAATGCCCAAAAAAATCAAATTTTCAAAAATACCAAAACTCCAAGATATTTAAAATTGAAAGTAACCATCAACCACTTAAAGCACAAAAAAATCCTTCCATCCTCCGCAACGATTTGCCCAGGTGGACAAATTTAAAAATTACTCTTGCTCACAAAGAGCTAATGACTAGTCGTGAATATCACTAGGATCTATTCTCAATATGTCTTTTGCCAGCAAGGACATGGAACGTGTCCTCTAACCGGTGGTTTCACCGACAAATAGCATCGCACCTGCAATTTTGCCGCTAAATAGAATCGCACGTAAATGGTTATGTTCGGGACACTCTAAACCAGATGGTTCACTGCGAAATGGCACTATTATATTACGGTTATGGTCAGTGCCCGTATGCTCCCCAATAGCATTAAATCATTGAGATATGAATTAGTAGGATATAATTGATAGGGCACAAAGCTCTCTGTTAGCTAAGGTGGATTCAAATTTGTCCCCTTAGAAAAATATCCACCACAGGTCTACAAGGTACCCTTGGACGACGCAACCCATGGCTGCTGACAAGGATCATTCTATCAGGTTGGGTCAACTACCTCCTCTAACTAAGTAGACCAAGGACCACGATGGCCCGGAATGACAGAACCATGAGATCTTGATCGGGCTCATCATCACTCTCCCACCATCTACTTTAAGTGCAAGATGGTAAAATTTTAAATCTTAACTATCGAATCTTCAAATACTAAACACATGCTACTATTATATGCCAGATACCATGTACCTACGGGTACGACATATTCACTAATGACTAGCCTTAATCGAAAGTGCTTTCTCATAATCGGGAGGGGTAATTAATTATAGCAGCTTGTGCCTATAGGAAACCAGAACTCATATCATAAAGTCCTCGCAAAATGAGGATGAAATCTCTGGGTTGTCTTATCTACAATCTCAATCTGCCTTCCTAAAATTTCCCCTGAAACTTAATCTGTTCAAACTCCCCATCCCCCCCCCTCCCCCCGAAAACAAAAAAGCGAGCGGCGGGAGGCGAGGGCATAAATTTTCGGAGCCCACATGATGAAAAATATTTAGAGAAGAGGAAGAAAACTGATATAGAGGAGAAAGAAGAAGAATGGGAGGCACTAGACTTCACAAGTGATGAGGTAGGAGAGAAAGCAGTTCATTAGGATGATGATTCAAATCAAGACCCCTTCAGTGATGATAGTGCTTATGACCCCTGATTTGTTATGCCATTAGGTCCATTACTATTTCTTTTTTGAATTAAATGTTTATGAACAATATATTAGGAAAGAACTTAAAGCTGACTTATATTTTATGTTATTTTATTATTGTGATGTTATAAGGGTGTAAACGAGTCGATTCTAGTCGCCTATTGGCATTATAGAATTCGACTCGTCAGTTAGAAAGCCGACTCGAGCACGACCTTGGGTAGAGCTCAAAAGGCGAGCTCGAACTTGAGATCGTCCAACTGTATACGAGATCGAGCTGGCTTGCGAGCCTAGTCTGGATCCGAGTCCGATTCCCACAGTTCACACGAGCGCGTCAAAGTTCAACCTTAGGTCCAAATTTTGATCGTCCTCCATGGGTCCTAAAGCCCATAAACGAGATCACGTGTCCTGGTACATGCCTTCTATAATCATAGGGATGGCCCTCCAACCTGCCACGACCCTTGAGCCGACTCGTCCAATAGGATTTAAAAAAATTATTCATTTTTAATAATATTCAACTTAATAAATAAAATTAAAAATTATTTAAAATTATTAATAGTGAGTCGAGCCGATTCACGAGCTCGCGAGCCGGTTCACGAGCTCGCGAGCCGAGCCTTACAAAGCTCAAGTTCGAGCTCGAGCTCGACTCATGAGCTCGATATACTCAACTAGCGAGCCTATAAATGAGTCGAGCTCGAGCAAACTCGCGAGCCAGCCCGGCTTACTTACACCCCTAGATGAATGAATTTCAATTAAATTTGACACAGTTTATTACTTATCATTTTATATCTTGTGTATTGTTTTTGTTTCATATATAAGTCAATTTATTTCTTATGTTCTATTTTAATGTATTATTTGATTATTAAATAAAAAATTCTCATTTTGAATATACAAAATTTTTTAAATTTGAAATTTACGCCTCAAAATGCCTTGAGGCTTACGCCTCGCCTCACAAGCAAAAAATAATATATTCGGACAAAACGATTGTTGCATCGTTCAATATGATTAGTTCAAATCAAACATCGAATCGTACATAATGAACTAAGGTTCCATCTAGAGAGTGTTCGAGTGATTTGTACTGTACTATACACAGTCGTACTTTATTATACACAATTGTCCAGTACAATCTATAATTAATTCACATGATACTTGATTCCTTAACTATCTGACTTAAATTAGGTAACATTGTAAAAGATTATACAATACAAATATGTTTGTACAACACGAATAGTTTAATTTCAAAATTTAATTTTGTCTATTTTAAGTTGGATTCGATGGTAAGGTTTCTGATAATAGTTGATCGTCATGTCCGATGTGATATTTATACAATACGATTAGTTATTAATTTTTCTCATTTAAATTAAACATTTTAATTAATTTTATTTAAACTGATCATACATAATGATTAACAAAAAATTAAAATATTTATTTTCTCCCCCTTATGTGTGTATGCACAATTACTAAGCTAATTTACACCTTTTTACTTACATTGACTCAAGAAAAAATAAAATTATAGACTCTTTCAATAAGTTTAGCATATACAATACTTTCTTGAGCTATGATTCTATAACGATGTTTTATGTATGTTGAACCTGAAATGTTAGTCATGCACACAGAAAAGTGTGCAATATATAAAGCATGAGAAACTAAATAATCATCCAATAATATTGTAATAATCAAAACACAAAATCGAAACTCCTAGATTATAACACTTTTTACTCTGCATTCTAACTAATAGGTTCTCAACTCATCAAACAATCTGCAAGTAAAATCAAGTATCATCCATTAGGACAAATTTGGATTTAACATCTACCACGTAAGTCAATACAAATAAAACCAACCTTCAGATCCTTTCTAAAAAAAATTATATGTGACCACTCTCATGATAAAAAATTTCAAATCTAAATGAAGAGTCCCCATTATGCCTCAAAAGAGCGAAGTAGCTATCAAATCTATAAAGTAGATATGATGTTTTAACAATTGAAAAATCAAACTACTCATAGAGTTGATTTGTCACCAGAGTCTGGCCAATGCATACCATTTACAAGTATTTTGAATCATCATGTAGTTAATGCTCACACTATGACAGATAATGTCATGACCCGCTCGGAGACTCGAATTAATGATGCAAGAACAAAAAACGGATAAAATATTTCTTTCAAATTCAAACAAATTTATCATCTACATTCCATATAAAACTGAAGAGCAACTAACACAATTTTCATATTTGAACAATTACATAAATCATATTTTATCTACTCTTGTTTAATTGCCGTCTTCTGTAGACGAATTTCTCTCTTTCAGTCATTTATACTTATCAGGAGACTTAACTGAAAATTTAGTTGAAAAGTTTGAGTCTATAAGTTAACTCAGTAGATAATCACACTTGTAGCATTGAAAATTTTTTTACATAAAAATATTCATTTGGCATTTTTTTTAGTTAATAAATATATAGCATTTCCATTTCATATAACATAAATCATTTTTATATATTCTTCAAATAATATATTATTTTTCAATAACATTTGTTTATTTTCATTTTCCAGTTATTCTTTTTCCCTCTTGATTTAATATAGGAGCACCGTCTAAATGTATCAATAAAAATGTAGCCATTTCTATTTCACGTGCACGGGTACATTGCGTCTTCAGCCAGTAACATATGGGAGTGAACTCCCATAATTTCATGTATAAATATTTTCCTTATTTTAATATTTTTATTTTCTTTTAGTTCATTATTTAGTTTGTTAGACATTTGCAATAGAATGTACCTTAATGTATGCATTTTGTTGAAAATATTCTTCTTATTGATAAGAATAGAGAGGAAGTTGAAGGTAGACTTGAATTATGGACGTCAACCTTAGAGTCTAAAGGTTTTTGCTTGAGTCGATCTAAAGCTGAATATATAGAGTATAATTTTAGTAGTAATAAATCTAGTGAGGGGATTGTGACTTTGGGCGATCAAGTCATTAATAAGAGTACACATTTTTGATATCTTGGATTTATTATTCAGAATGATGCTAAAAAAGATGTGGATATTATCAGCATAATCCAAATGGGATGGTTGAAGTGGAGGAATGCATCGGGCTTGTTATGTGATAGAAAAGTCTCCATAAAACTTAAGGGAAAATTCTATACGATAGTGGTGAGACCTGTAATTTTTTATGGTGTCGAATGTTGGCCATTAAAAGAGAAGCATAATACTAAGTTAAATGTTGCAGAGATAAGAAAGCTCGGGTGGATGAGTGGCTTTACCCTTAGAGATAGGATACGAAATGAGCATAAACATGAAAAGGTTGGAGTAGCTCAAGTGGAAGATGAGATTAGAGAGAGTCGCCTTAGATGGTTTGGTCATATAAAACGGCGGCCTTCCGATGACCCGGTATGATATAACATGCAATAATTGAAATAAATTAAAAGGAATTTTAATAACATAAAAGGAAATTGAAATTGCTAATATTATAATTACCCACATTGATTACTTCATGCCTCAATTCTTTTCAAATACTTTTTTTTATTTTTTATTTTTTATTCTTTTCAAATACTTGACCCTTGAAATAACCTTCTTATTACAACCTAAAATCATAAAAATAATAACATAAATGCATAAGTTCGTTTATGAATAATTAACTATTTGGAAAATTTTGAGAAAACGTCATCGAGGTATTTTGATGAAATTATTTTCATTTATGAATAATTAACTCTCAATAAACGAACTTATGAATTTCTTACCAATCTATTAGTTTGATTGGTAAGAAATGAGCATATTTTGTTAATCGATCTACTACAATCCAAATAGCCTCCCGACTCTGCTTTGACTTGGATAATACAATTACAAAATCCATCGCAATTTCGTACCATTTTCACTCAGGTGGTAAAGGTTGTAATTGACCACTTAACTTTTGATGTTCATCTTTAATCATTTGATAGATAATATGTTTTTCCACAAATTCAGTAATGTTTTTTTTCAATCCTAGCCACCAAAATAAACCCCTACTTGATACATATTTATACTTCCTAGATGAATTTTATAATAGGAGAGGTGAGCTTCTTGCAATATCTCTTTTCTTGAATTATCAACATTTGAAATACAAATTTTGCCTTATCATTAATCATTCCTTCATCATCCAATACAAAATCTTTCAACTGTCCTGTCTACATTTTCTTTATAATTTCTTGAAAATTTACATCTCGAGACAATAAATTATATATTCTATCTTTCAAAATGAATTGAATCACCAACTGATTTAATAGCATATTTTTAGTAGTTTTCTAATTGACCACTGGAATTTTAGTCTTTTCATATTTCTGATTATCTGCTCTTGCTAAGTAATCAACCAATTTGCACATCCAAAAGTCTTCCTACTTAGTGCATCAGCAACTACATTTGTCTTTCTAGGAAGATATTGTATATCTCTAATGAGCTCCAACCATCGTCTCTACCGAAGATTAAGCTCTTTAGTATTAAATATGTATTTAAAGCTTCTATGATCTTTGAAGAATTCATATCTGATTCCAAATTTTGAGTAAAAAAATCACAACTACAAATTCATAATGGCTATATTTTGTTCTAAAAGCCATTTTAGCTATATACTCTTATTTAATGTGCAACTGATGATATCTAGAACCAGATCAATTTTAGAGAAAACTATTGCTCTCTCAAGTTGATCAAATAGGTCCTCAATTATGGACAGTGGATATTTATTTTTAACAGTGAATTAATTTATTCCCTGTAATCAATGCACATTATGAAACTCCCATCATTTTTTATGACAAATAACAATAGAGCTCCCCAAGCAGAGGAACTTGGACTGATAAATCTTCTATCTAGTAATTCTTGCAATTGACATTTTAGCTCCTGTAATTCTTTAACTGTCATTCTATAAGGTGCTTATGCTACTGGTTCTTAACCAAATAATAAATCACTAGTGAATTATATCTCTCTTTCTGGTGAAAACCTTGGTAGATCATCTAGAAACACTTGTGGATATTCTTTCACTATGTGGGCTCCAAAAATTCGGCCCCAGCCTCCCCTGCTGCTTTCTTCGGGGAAGTTTTAATGGATTAAGTTCCGGGTAAATTTTGGGAAGGCAGATGAATTTGTATATAAGACATTACCTAGATATTTCACCCTTATTTTACGAGGACTTTATGATTTGAGTTCTAGTTTCCTATAGACGCAAGCCCCTATAGTTAATTACCCCTCCCGATAATGAGATATAATTTTCGATTAAGGCTAGTTGTCAATCAGATACATAGTATTTGACATACAATAACTGCATGGACATTTGGAAATGTGGAAAGTTGATATTTAAAATTGAAAATTTCACCATCTTTCACTTAAAGCAAATGGTGGGGGAATGGATGATATACCCGATTAAGATCCCATGGTTCCGTCGTCCTGGGACATCGTGATCTCTAGTCTGCTTAGTCAGAGGAGGTTGTCAGCAGCAATAGGTTGCTTCGTCCAAGTATACCTTGTAGACCTGGGATGAATATTTGCCTAAGGGGACAAATTTGAATCCAACTTAGCCAACAGAGTGCTTTGTGCCCTATCAATTATATCCTATTAACTCATATCTCAAGGATTTGATGCCACTAAGAAACGTATCGACTCTAGCCATAAATGTTATCTCGTGTACCATTTGGTAGCAAAACCACACGTTTCAGAGGGCCCCGGGTCATAATTGTTTATCTGCATTGCCATTTGGCGGCAAAATTGCATCTTAAAGGACGCATACCGCATCCTTACTAGCAGGAGACTATTTTAAAAATAATTCCTAGTGATAATTTTAATCAAACATTAACTCTTTGTGAACTGAAGTAGTTTTCAATTTTGTCCGCCTCAGCAAATTGTTGCGAAAGGTGGGTGTATTTTTCTTTAAGTGGTTTGATGGATTATTTTAATTTTAAATATTTTGGATTTTGGTATATTTAGAGTTTTGGGTGGCATTTTAAAATATTTAAAATTAATCCCTCCGATTGAAATTTTCTGTCAACACGATCATCATCGGAGTGATTATTAGGTCACTTAAAAAAATTATTGAATTTTGTGTATGTTTGAGGGCATTTTGAAATATCTAAAATTAACCCCTCCTGTTAAACTTTGCATTCAACATGGCCATCATCGGGGTGTACGGGCATTTTCATTGACTAAACCTTGTCGACCATATCAACTTGCCGATAGGGGATCGGGTTCGTAGGCTATATGATTTTATTGATGAATTTCTCTATTCATAGACCTTAAAGGCCTTATATAAACGTATAAAATAGATATTCTGATCGATACCTTAACCGTATATCTATTTGATAATTCGAGCCGTGTCGACTCCTATCTATCAATATAAAAGGATCAGGCTCAAACTATGTTCATTTATTGACCCGCGCAGTATCCCTAGACGTCATGTGTATACTCATAACAAGCTTATCCAGACCTATGCGTGTTTTATGATAGCATTTACCCCTTCTGTCTACCTATGCGTATCTAAATTACGGTGCATGTGCGAGGGAACATTCTTGGAATATTTATAAACGTCTTCTGTCCGCTTGCATAAATATTGCGGATCTGGTGGCATGACATTGCACTATGGTCCTTTGCCTGTTTTATAAAGGTAGACTGTCGTGCACTACTTTTACTAGTAGATAACCACATTCACTATAATTATCTTGCATTTTCTCACATATAGCTTATTGTTTGTAGAACAAGTTTCTTACAACAACTCATAGGCATCCGCATTTGCAATGATTCTTTGACACTTTGCTCATAGGTGACATTCAACATGTATAACGGGCCTCCTGTAAGGGCCTGTAATCATATGTATTTGCTATGCATCTTATCTGTTGTTTGCTTGTAGATAACATGTAGCATGTATATGGATCTCCCATAGCGGCCCGTGGGAGCTTGCATTTGATGTAGTCCTTTAGCATTTTGTTTGTGAACACCACATCGGGCGTACAAGGGGTCTTCTACGGTAGCTTGTGGGTACTTGCATTTGCTGTGTATTTCCCTCCTTGACTTGCAATTTGACTACCACCGCACGATTACTAATTGTAAGGGTGCTGCAATATTCTAATGCATCACATGCATTAATTATATATATCCTTCATGTCTTGTTTGTGGATGTCAGTGTATTCATTCATAAATTGATATTTACTACAGGATACTGTAAGTCTTTCTGCATCCATCCACAGGTAGCATGTGGTGTGTACCTTTATTGTAAAACCCGCAAAATGCTGTTTTAGACCTCGCACACTTTTCAAAGCGCCGCGATGAGTTTTAATGAAAAATTTGAGGTTGTCGGTTTTTTACGGGAATAATTTTAGAAAATAGAGTGCAAAATTCTGATCGTTTTGATGTATAGAACCCATATCGGATTTTAAGTATTTTGGGAGTTAAATTTCTGGAAAGTTCTAAATGACGATTTTGCCCTTGATGCCTATTGAATGGAGGGGAGTTAGGTCTTTTGGCCTATCCCTTTTCTCTCTATTAGGTAAACCGAAACCCCCCTCATCTCCCCCATTCTATTCGTGCGGCCCGAACCGAACGCGAGAGAGGAAGGGAGAGGCATGGGTAGGAGGCAGAACCGAGACTTCTAGGGGCGGTTTCCGGCGGCGATTCGCGAGGGAGATTGAAGGGAACTTGTGAGGAAGCCTAAGGTAAGTAGTTTGCTAGTGTTTCCTTTCCTCTTCCTAAAGTTTTCTCTAAAAGAATGAAATTAGGGTTTTAGGAAAACTTGAGTTTTCTTTAAGGTTCCTTTGAGAAAACTTTAGGGAAGGGTTAGGGGAAATTTTTAAACCCTAATGTGAAGTGTTTTTGTGAAAAATATGATTTTTTGGAAATTAGGGTTTTGCTAAAAAATTGTTTCTTTGGAAATGTCTTCACAAAAGAGGTTTCTATTAACCTAAGAAAGCTTCTAATGGAAAAATATTGAATGAATGAATAAAGTTTTGAGTATAGAAATTTAGGGTTTTTCCCTAATTAAGGAATTTTTTATCTTTATGATTTTTATTGGTTGTTGGGAGAATTTTAGAGACTAATACATGGTTTTTGCTTGAAAAATAATATTTTCTAATTTTTTATTTAATAAATTCCGAAAATTAATTTATTTTAATTATGTTTTGAGTGTAGGGAGAGGTGAAGCATGCCTAAAACCTATGAATTTGGGCTAAATCCTAATTGAAAGATAAGGTGTTTGAGAGATATCACGAATTGGTGTGGAGGGTTTGAATTGGAACATAAACATGACATTAGAAAGAACCCTTTCATTACTTTAGAATTAGGGTTTAGGATATTGTATAGGGATTAGTTACTTATGCTTTTTTTTTATGTCTCTTTTAGATATTAACCGTGTGGAGGGAAAGAATTTGATCGGACAAAGAAATAGGTGCACGGATTGAGGTAGGTGGAATGGACTTTCTTATAAATTTAGACGACTCTTCTTTCATTGCAATTACATAGAAATGACAAATTCTTTTATGCTCATTATGAAACTCTTATGACTCATGTTCCCTTGAAAGTTCATGGACACTTGAAGCAAATGCAAATTTTCTTTTTATGCAAACGTACAATTCATGAATGAATCCCATGCTCATTTCTCTATTCTTACTATACATGTCTTTCTTCTTTACATGCAAAAGTACACATAAACCTAGCAAGCATGTGTATCTCTAAGGAAACATAAACTTGGTTAGTTTATGAATGATTTACATAAAGCATCTCTTATGGTTATATAAGTAATAAGTGTATGTGCATGTTGACGTGAGAGTATCACATGGTAAATGAGGCTTTTATGAGACATGATAAAGGAGGCTCTTATGAGCCATGATAAAGGATGGTTCCTATGAACCAATGGTAAAGGAAATGGCTAAATTTTATATACCTGATCAGTACAAGTGGTACTCCCGAGATGAGTGTTATATTTACATATTAAACTATTATGAACATTTCATTTTCATGTTATATGCATTTGAGACTATCATGTGAGGCAAAATGTTAAAGGAAAAATAGAAATGTTATGAAAGGAATAAGAACTTGAAGGTTGAGGAAAAGGTATGCATCTCTTTGAGCAAAAGTTGATATTTGTTAATGATTCTTTTGTTAAAATACTAAAGCATGTTATAGTTTTCTTTTATTGGCTCTAAATTCATTTGAATTCCATTCGGACCTATTGAGTTTATGACTCACCCTCGTTGTGGGAACACTTTTTAGGAGGATCTAGGAAAGGATAGATGGCAGACCAGCCACCGCGCACTTACCGTTGTAGGGAGACGACGGGCAGCAGGTTCTTTTGAGTTTTGTTATTTTGTTGATAGATGGTTGTTTGTAGATTTTTGAGAGAGTTAGATTTATTTTGGACCCTTGCGAGCTAACCGGGCCAAGTCGTGACATTTATATTCGTAGAGGACTTGTATGAGTTGCAGATCTTTCCTCATTATTTTCATGAGAACTAAGCATTATCTTCGGCAATTCATCATCTTCATTGCATATTGACCCCTTCTGCTCGTGGGGAGATCACTATATCTATTTTAAATCAAATTTTTGTTGACGATGAATATAATACTACATTCATTATGGGCTCTTCACATTCCTCTTATGAGCATCTGATATTGCATTTTGATTACAGATATTCAGTACATTTATTTTACATTCAAGTAATATTGATTGTGCACTAACTTTTAAATATTATTCTTGAATGCATTATGATTCTCACTACTACCATCTTGCCACTCATTGTTGCTTATAGTTAGCAGATCATCACATTCTCTACCATCCATGTTGATTCTTAATTGTAGATGGGTCATGTGATATGTTACAAGTCTTCTGTTGTCTTTTGAGGATGACTTATGACTTATATGGTGAACTCACCTTCCTTCAACTTTGTCAATTGATACATGCAAGAAAGTTATATTGATGTTTCACTCATCATGAGTCCTTGCACACTTGCTTAAGTTTCCTCCTTTGTTGTTCATTTAAATTCAAATCGAATGTTAATTAGTTGTAATTTGAGCCCTTTGTTATTGTTCATTTGAGCTCAAATCAAGCTCTCTTGAATTCATAATCCTTGTAATTTATTCATCTTAATTATGCTTAAATTGAGTTCATGTTTATTGTAATTACATCCAAGGTTTAAAATTTCGTAATTAATCCTCGAGGCGGTTTTTGTCCGTGAGGCGAGGCGTAAGCCTCACAGACACAAAATTGCGTAAATGAAAAATTAAGGGTTTTAGCAGGAAAATAATAGCAATATTGTATCTTACAATAAAAACATCTAAATGATATATGAAAATAGTGGAAAGTAAGAAAGTAGATGCAATAAAATCATATCCCAAAGTACATAATCACAAAATATTAGTTTAACAAAACTCCCAAAGTACCAAAAACAAATAAAATGCAATCATATCCCATCACTAAATGGATCTTCAAGGGAATATTCTTCTCCAATTGTATTTATGAATGTCATATCATCATCATCTTCAATATGACTCACTTTTCTCTTCCCTATTCAATAAGAGAAAAGATCATTAGCATGTTAATTGCTCACTTGATATAAATATACTGCGATAGCATATAAGAAGTTGTGGAATATCTTTACTTGATTGTTGTGCTACAGAGCTAGTGGATATGTGTGGTGTGGTACCAGTAGATGTGCCCACTTAATCTGCTTCGCCCCTCAAGACATCCACATTTAGATCTTCTAGTTGTAAGTCTGATAATGGCAAATCTGTCTCATCATCTATGAATCACTCATTATCAGATGACACATCATCATACACCAACGGGTCCTCATCATCCTTCAACCCCTTATTCCTCAACCTACTATCTCTTAACCTTTTGTTGTGCATTATATATACGAGGGAGTTCATTCTGAGTGTTGATAGCTGATTTCTTCTCTTTGTTTGCACTTGACTATATGTACTCCAGTTTCGATCACACCTAGAAGAAGAACAAGTGGGGCCCAACACTCTTACAGCAAAACTCTGTAACTCAGGGGTGGAATCACCAAATTAGATCCACCATTCAACTGTTTTCAAGAAAAAATATAATTAGAAATAACTCTGTAAAGTGTCTTGTATTTACCAAAATAACTATACCTGGAGACCATTTGGAAACGGTTGCTTTTGCTGCATTCAAACCAAAAAAACCCTCTTTATTCCGGAATAGAACAAGTTGTAAATCTGCAAGCTCCCTATCTGCCTGCTCCGGTATTAGTCTTTCCATATAATGATATAGATCAAGCTTCACCTCCGGGTTTGAAGATTTTTTCTCTGAATATTGAAATTGAGGATTGAGATAATATGCAGCTGCATGTAGATGACGGTGTAACTGCACCTCCCACCGAGCATCAATGATATCTCAAATCTCCCTATAACTTGCCTCCTCTCCTCCCAAATTGTGTGCAATCAACTCCATAGCCTCATCCATAGCATTATAAATAAAACCCATATCTGGTTTCTTCTTTGCATCCATTAAGCGTAGTACTTGCACTAAGGGTCTAGTGCTCAAAATGGCATAGGTCACAGTAACCCAAAATTTATCATTCATAATTATCTTTTTTATTTCTTTCCCCTCACTTTTCTTCCCCCAAACAGAGTTAAGCCATTCAATTGATGTAAACATTGCTTCCAAAAGTTGCCTCACCTCCATCAAGCTCTACAGTGTCAAATAGGATGTGGCAAACCTATAGATTCACAGTGCACAAATGTAAGAACTAAGAACATACAGTAGGAATGATTTGCAATGTACAAAATTAAGTCCTCCTTTAAAATCCATATTCGCAACTCATACATAGAAGGTGCCTTCAACCCTCTCCCATACAACCCTACAGACCGTAGCATTTTAAAGTAGGTAGGCGACGTAGCAACATTAAAAGGTATGACATTTTCAAAAAAAAACCTCCCAATATCCAAGCAAACCTGGCGTCGACCCTCTCTAGTACCAGCCACAGGCATCATTTATGCTTGTCCTCTATCCTCTTCTAGATTAGTCATATACTGATCCATAGGACCCTGTGCACCTCTGTTATGTATAGTGGAGGAAGAGTCCTTTCCACTCTCGCTCCCAAAATAAGCGCCATGTTCGACCCTATCATCAAATTGCTCATGTTGCAAGTGTTTTGTCGTGATACTTTTTCTCATATAAGCAATAATTTTCTCCACCTTTTCTGGCACATTTGCACACGGTGCTACGTTTTTATGCGAGCATGATAAGTGTTCCTTCATGCGGGTAACACCTCCCTTCACCACTTTTTCGCAAAAATTGCATTTCAAATAAACATAGCTTTTCTCTCCGCCGCCTATGTCAACTTGTACACTATATTTCCAAGAAGGGTCCCTCCGCAATGACGCAAACCCCTTTTCCTTGCCTCTAACCATGATCCCTAATGAAAGAATCCAAAATCACACAAAATAATTCAAAAAATCAAAAACCTTAGAATTTCTTTCACTTGAAAAATCTAACCAAAAACTAAAAAAAAAATACCTAAAATCGTTTGTGGACTTCTCCTACAAGGCGGCCGGACACTTCAAGATCGCCGGAGAGAGGCAGCGCCGGCGGGAAGGGAGGCCGACCGTACAGGAGGGTCTCTGTTTCGCGACGCAAAAAAAACATATGAGTCTTCTATAGCACCTGTTTGAAAATGCAGTCGGCTTTCCCCCATGCGGGTACTTATATGTATCTCAACTTTGTCGTTATATGTATATCAACTTTGTCGTAGGCGTCGCACCGGGTTCTCATCCCACCAAGCTAAGAAAAGCATGTATGAGCGGCTTTTTGATACGCCACGAATGCTGAAAAAGGAATTTTAGGTGATTAACCGCTTTGTCATAAGCATCACGACCAAGTTCCTCCCACCACGCTAAGAAAAACATGTATAAGTGGTTGTTTTGTTGCGCTGCAAGCATCGAAATCAGGCTCTCGGAGCTTTACGGATCGAAGGGTTATACCTTTGCAATCCAGTGGCGACAAGGAAAATGATTAGCAAATGCACAAAATCCTTTCTTTTTTTTTAACTCTTCTTTTTTTTAAATATCTTTCTTTTTTTACGACAATAACGACAATAACAAAAGGAAAAAATGACGAATAATAGTAGTACTAAGAAAGAAATATAACAATGCCTTTGATTCTTTTAAAAATAGAACAAAATAAAATAAAATACTATATATTTCTAACCTCATAATTTATTCACTTAAATTAATATGTAAACTATCATAGTTATCAAACTAAAGGAAACTAACTGTAAAAAGGGTAGAATTAATAGATAATTGATAATATGAAACAGAATATAACAAAAGAATCTTAAAAAAAAAAAAACTTTAATGTTGTCTTGGTGTCAGATTGTATAGAGTGCATTTGGGTTTTTTTTTTTTAGAAAACAAATGTATCAACATAAATCTACATATATGCATGCCTATATATATATATATATATATATATATATATATCAACTGTTAGCGTCGAACGACCTCTTCCATGAAATTCATGTTTTGCCTCGTGATGCGTGTCGACCTCCTCGCATATTTTAATTTGAACAAATTGGATGTCATCCTTAGGTATTTAGGATGTTCTGAATGCAGTGACAAAGTCCATTTCACGATCGGATTTTCTTTGGGCTACGTGGAGGCCAATCTCTTAGATGTGTGTTTTTTTCGAAATTCGTACCACCAATCTAGATGATCCAAATTGAACATAAAAAATGTAGTTCTTAAATATTTGTGATATTTCGGTCGCAATGTCAAAATTCATTTTGCGAACGGACATCATTTGGAAAACATCGAGGACGATTTTCCTCAAAATTTATGTTGTTGTCTCGGGATCTGTGCCACTAATCTACATGCTTCAAATTGAATAAAAAAAGATATAACTTTTAGAGGATGATAAAGTTTCAGAAGCAACGAAGAAGTCTGTTCGTCGATTCAACCTCGTTTGATCAGCTTCGTGCTTTAATTTCAGATGTTGATCGTCCCTTTTAACCGATCTCATCTGATTCAACCGCGAGGGGCCTTTAACCTAACAAAATTCGATGTTCTGATCGCAACGTCGTTGTCCGTTTAACATTCGAAGGTCATTTGACCATTTAAATGGTGTGTCATGCCAACCCGCGTGGAGCTTAATTGTCCATTTTCATCCTATTTGCGTATAGTTTGAGTTGTAGGGGTCAACACACTACATGTATATCTTTCAACTCTTTAAATTCTTTAGTTATCTCTTACTTAAGAAAGAAAAGTATGATATCCTTTACTCATTCGGCTACAATCCCTACCAAATTCAAGAACTAATCATCCCCGCTAATGCCTTGGCTCGCCCTCCTCAGTAGGGCAACGACGAGCCTCCTATATCAATTAGCGGCCTCATAAGACAATTTGCCGACTACTGGTCTGCCTCTTCTCAAGGCTCACCCTAGATCTACTCGCTCCCCTTCTTGAGCTCATCCAACGGCATGTTGGTCACCAGCCTATCGACTTCAGCCTTCCTTAGCCAATCATGAGACATCACGTGTCCTAGATTAGCACGTAGCGTTGTACAAAAATTTGTCGTGTAGCCATGTTTCAATTCTTCTATATGCAATCTTTCATGTAGCCCTCAAAAACTTATAAAAAATGGTGATAAGAAATAATTTGAAAACATTTGGAGAGCATTTTTTAAGGGGGACTATTTTGGATCTTTTGAACTCAGCTTATTATTTTATTTTTGACTGATATAGTGAAGATTGCTAGCCTATTCTCCTCCATTCTCTATTATGCACTCTCCATTCTCATGAACAAGTCCACAAGTTCATCAGGTAGATCTATTAGTAAAGCTGGGCATTATCTACCGGACAAATCTGGCTTCAACAAATTTAAGCTATTGATCAAAATTATTTACATTGCCTATGCATTTTTTCTGAGCAAATCAAGAATACCAAAGGTTATTAATTTGAACAAGGTGAATCAGCTTAGAGGAGAGATCCTAGTGAGAGAAGGTCTAGTTTTTTTCTAATGAGAGAAAGCATTTTATTTTCAAATTTCTATTCGCGGTTTTTCAGTGACGTTGCTGATGGCGGTGAATGCTTGCCTGACACCACTCGCTAGTGGTCTTGGTGAACTTAGACGTCCATCTACTGGCGGCGCATTGGTTCCTGCTAGGTATCTTCCGGTGTTTGGTGATGGTGATTCAGCTAGGTTGAAAATGAGGAATAGCGGGCCTTTGGTGATTAATGAGGGAGGTCTTTTGTCTTCCAAACAATCCGTCCCTGATATTGGAAAAGGAAAAGATGTTATGTTTGATTCAAGATCCCGAAACCTATCTCTAAGGTTTTGATAAAAAATTTAAGTCTGAATGGTCAAGCTTCGGATTCCTCTATTTCGAAGGCAGGATTAACTGATTCGATAGTTGTGGGTGATATTGATATTGGTGTTAAGATGGATAATTTGATTGTTAAAAGCAATAGTGTGGATCTGATTGCTGGTTCTATAGAGGTTAATATTCAAGATGATGCTGCATCCTCGAAGGCAAAGCTAGAGTCTGGAGAGTTGTGCTCGAAGAGTGCTGCGGTGGACTTGATTTATGTTCCGCATTGTGAAGATGGAGAGCTGGATTCAGGTAACATCAAAGAGGATTCTGTCGTGATGCCTAAGGAACCAAGTGGAAATGATTTGCATAATGTATGGAAGAAAAAAGATAATATTCATGTTATTGATTTGGATTATGGTTCATCTTTATCTGATGATGGATCTACGATGAAACTTAATGTGGAGAATGAAATGGAGAATGTTAAGAAACTTCATAATGCATTAGTGATCAAAGTTTTTGGAGATAATGTGCCTCTTTATCTGGTTAGTTCTGAACTGAGAAGGCGGTGGTCTCAGTTTGGTAAGTTTCATCTTATTGTGCTCAGCATGGGATGGAGCTTATGTGCATTTAATGACGAAACAACTCTGGATTCAATTCTTAACAATGGCCCTTGGTATGTCAATGGACATATCATTAGAATGGACAAATGGTCGCCCATGTTTTCTCCTTCTTCTTTAAAAGGATTAACAACTCTTGTATGGATTAGATTACCGATTTTACCTCTTCAATGATATGATGAGATTAATGTATGCATGATTGCTTCAAAGGTTGGCACACCGTTTTGGATTGATGAAAGTATGTTTCAATGGAGCAGAAGGGTGTTTGCGAGAGTTTGTGTTCGTGTCAAGTTGGAAGATAGGCTTCCCTTTGGTGCTTGGGTTGAGGAAATTTCTGGTAAATTCTTTCAGAAAATAGAATATAAGAGGATTTCTTTATTCTGCTTTAATTGCGGCAGGATTGGACATGTTCAAAAGGATTGTCCAGAGAAAAGGGTAGAGGTTGTTCATGATAATGCTTTACAACAAGGTAGATCTGGAATGGATCAAGATACAAATATACCAAATTTTGTAGCAGCTAATAGTGGCAAAATGAATGGAGACAATGAGGTTAATAAAGATGGATATGGACCCTGCTAGGTCCACGTAAACTACGGGAGGAAGAAATCAAGGAATAATAGACCTAGAAGACTTCCACAACAAGTTGCTGGGTTCATGAAGACTTCTATGAAGAAATCAAAAGATGCTCTAAGTGTGGAGGTGGCTAAGGAAGGAATTATTGCTGAACCCCGTGGAGGCTATTCCTTTTTCAAATATAGAGCCTGTTGTTCTGGAATTCTCAGAACAAAGGAGCTCAAATTCTGAATATGGTATGAACTCTAAAGATCAATATTTTCCTTATGATAATAATAAGTTTAATGCTTCATGTGAAATTGGGGAAGAGAGAGAGATTATTCAGGAGATTGTTGACGGTGGGACTTTGGGTGTAAGTAATAAAGAAGATGGTGAAGAGATTCAGGAAATTGTTGATGGGGGGATTTCGGTTGTGAGTAATAAAGATATTAGTGAAGAAGTGTTTCGGGAAGGTGGAGATGTTGTTTTGAAGGAAAATTCTGAAAGCAAGAATGACAGTTCTTCTAGTGTAAAGAAGAAATCTTCTAAACAACTTGAAGGACTGGGTCCTATTAAGTTGTCCCTTAGAAGTAGAAGATTTGATGGGAGTTGAAAGATAAGGTGGGGAACTCTTCCCCTTTTATAATTAATTGCTTCTATTATTTTTTTGGAATTGTAGAGGAGCTAGAAAGAGTAAAGCTTCTCTATATTTGAAGGAATTTGAGAAGGATTATGAGGTGATGTTTGTTGGTTTGTTGGAAACTATAATTACTTCTGTTAATAGAAAGGAAGTTAATATACTTATTGGTTAAGATTGAGATTTTTGTTATATTCCTTCGAATGGTTTGTCAGGAGGCATATTGGTTATTTGGAGATCCAATTTGGCTTCCTTTTCTTTGATAAAATCTTCTTCCCAATGTATAATTGGTGATCTAAATATTCATAAGAAGGGTGTTTGGAGGATCTCGACAGTTTATGGCAGTAAAGATGTGCTTATAAGGAGGGAACTTTGTAGGGATATTGAATTATGTTCTTCTAAAGATACTTCATCTATTATGGGTGGAGATTTTAATTGCTTATTGGCCAAAGAGGACAAAAAGGGTGGAAAGAGATTTTTGTTTTCTCAAGGTTCAAAGGAAATGAAAGAGTTTTCGAGTAATAATGATTTTCATGAAGCTAGTTTTCTGGGTCCTAGATTTACTTGGTGCAACAACAAGGCTGGCGGAGCACGTGTTATGGAGAGATTGGATAGGTGTTATTTCAATTCTTTGTTTATTGGTTCGTCCCAGTTGATGGTGGTGCGTCATCTTGCTAGGATTGCCTCTGATCACTGTCCTATTTTGTTAAATCTGGTGAGCCGTCTTCCTAAAATCCAGAAAGTCATTAGATTTGAAGAGTATTGGGCTTCTTATCCTGCTTCAGCTTCGATTGTGTTTAAAGACTAGAATAAAAGAGCTCATGGGAGTTATTCTGAAATACTTAATATTAAGTTTAAAAGATCCTTGAAAGCTTTATTTTTCTGGAGTAAAGATAAACTTAAAGATCTTAATGCTCTGAAGGAATGATTCACAAAGGAAATTTTTGAACTGCAAGTGGAGGAAGCTAATGTGGGCGGACTTTCTGAAGACAAGATTTTGTTATTGAGATCAAAGGTGAATGAACTCAATAGTACTTTGGCTCAGTTGAATACTTGGTGGAGGCAGCGTACGGTAGGAGGAACAAGAACTAGAATTCCAAGATTAAGGATGGTAATGGGATAGAGGTTGAAGATCAAAATCAAATAGAGAATATCTTCTTTGATTATTTCAGTAACAAATGGCAGATGAGGGATTAGAGTTGGCCTTCCAATTTGAATGTCCTGAATGAAGATGACAGAATTTTGTTGGAAGCAGAGCTTACTTTGGAGGAAGTAATTGGAGCGGTTTGTGAGCCGAAGAGTCATAAATCTCCAGGAAAGGATGGTATATCTTATTCCTTCTTAAAGAGCTATTTGTATATTATTAAAAATGACATTTGGAATGCTATCTATCAAGTGTTTTCTATGGGATCTAAGGATTTAGAATGGAAGGAAACCGTGGTGGTGCTTATTCCAAAGGTTGAAAATCCTTCAACACTAGCTCATTTCAGGCCGATTAGCTTGTGAAGTCTATTTATAAGTTGGAGGCAAAAATTCTTTTGAATAGAATGTATGGTATGATTTCTAAACTCATCTCCAAAGAACAAGCTGCATTTTTGAAGGGACGGTCAATTTCAAAACATATTCTGATGGATCATGAAGTTTTTCATACATTTAGATTTTCTAAATCCACAAAAGGCTTTGTTTCTTTCAAGATTGATATGGAGTAAGCTTATGACAGTATGGGGTGATCTACATTGGAGCAATTTTTGAGGTACTTCAGTTTTCCTTTGAAATATTCTAAGTTGATAATGGAATGTGTTGTGGATGCTAAGTTTTCAGTCTTGATTAATGGCAATTATTCTAAGTGGATTATGGCTAAGAGTGGGTTTCAGCAAGGATGTCCACTATCTCCTTTTTTGTTTATTTTATGTTCTCAATTCTTATCTACTGCATTGATTCATAAAGGTGATTTGGTGGGTATCAAATTGCATTCAAATATCTCAAGAATATCTCATTTGCTCTATGCAGATGATATTGTAATTTTTTTTAATCAAGTATTAAAATGGTTAAGGAGGTAAGGAAGACCCTTGTGGATTTCCGTGAATGGATTGGTCAACATATAAATTATTAGAAATCGGTGGTTCTTTTTGGTAAAGATGTTAAGAAGAGGAAGAGGAGAATTATTGCCCGTCTCATGGGATTTGGACCAGTGAAAGAGATGACTTATTTGGGTGTGAAGATTGCTTTGAGAAGGCTTGTTCGTGCTGACTTTCATGGCATCTTGGTGAAATCGTGGGGGAAAATTAATGCTTGGGAAAATAATTTTTTGTCTTTGCAAGGAAAGATTATCCTTATTAAATCTATTATCTTGGCTCTTCCTATTTTTCAATCTACTCATTCTCTTGTTCCTAAGAGTATTCTTGCTGATATTGATAAGATGTATAGGACCTTTATTTGGCATAAACATGATGACAAAAATGGATTTCACTATGTTAACTGGGATGTTTTATGCAAACCAGATGAATTGGGTGGAAGTTCGATTAATGTGCTAAAGGATACTTGGATTCTAGATAAGAGCCTCATCAATTGGCCTACATTTGTTTCTAATAATATTGATTTTGAATTGTTGGTAGATAAATTCATTGTGAATGAAACCTTGGACATGGAGATGCTGCGTATGTATTTTGGAGAGGAGCTTGTTTTGCTGATTAGTAAAACAACTATTTATTCAAATCTTCTTGAAGACCAGGTGGAGTTGCTGAACCAAATGACAGGAAAGACTATTTATGGAATTGCTTCTCATGATATGGTATGTAACGTTTCACTGATACCGTATTGGGGATGGACGAAAAAACTGAAATTGAACTCTCGTGTTGAGAATTTCAGGTGGAGAGTATTTCATAATGCAATTCCTACTTTTAATTTTCTGGTACAAAGAAAAATGAGATAAAGCAATTCTTATCCTAGAGGTTGTTTGAATATTGAGGATTATGAGCATGTGGTTGTGGGTTGTTTGAAATTGCTCCAGATCATTCAGATTTTGAATAAATGGGGATTTGCAATTCCTGTTTTTGATACCTTTGATGATTGATGTAGATGGTTGGATCAATGTACTTCTAAGCAATCTGTTTTGGGAAGGATGTACTGCATGGTAGTATTTCTTTCATGGAAGTCAAGAAGTAAGGGAATTTATGGTGATGGTGAAGAAAGTAATTTGTTTATTGCCTCTAATACCATCACGATGTCTTCTATCTCAAGTTCACCAGCTATGGGTAAACTTTCATTGGGATTCTGGGATGTTAATCAATCTAATAGGCTGTTCAAAAAATTTTGGCATCCTCCTCCCGACTGGATTAAAGTGAACGTGGATGTGTGCTTGCTTTCATCTTACAAGGCTAGTATTGGAGGTGTGTTCAGAGACCATAGAGGGAGGTTTTTATTTGCTTTCGGATTTAGTGGTATTCATTGGGATGTAAGTCAATTGGACTTTGCTTGTTGTTCAGTCTTTGGATCGGTTTTTGCAAAAATGGATGCTTGAATATAAAGGGATCATTATTGAAGGTGATAATGCTAATGTCTTCAAACTTCTTCAAAGGTGTTGCAAAAATTCTAAAGATGGTGCTAATGTCAATCAATTGGAGGTTTCTTATGGGTTGAGAAATTTTAATTTTGTTTTGTTTAATTGGGTGGATAGATGTTGTACTAAGTTAGCCGATCTTTGTGCTAACATTGCTATTACTTATGATTTTCTTTGGGATGATATTAGTTTGTGTAGTATTCCTCCTTTTTTATGTTTGTTAAAGGAGGAATGCGAATCTATTAGTAGTTTGTAATAGTTCTCTTTTTAATAATATTGCTTATGCATTCTTCAAAAAAAAAAAACAATAAACCAAACTGTAAATGAGTATTTTAACAGTTTTAAAGAGTTAATAATTTTCATATGCACCACTAGACTTGTACCGAATATCAAGAATGAGGAAAGAGCTTTTACGAAATCATTAGATCTGGTTCTTCTAAAGCCCTAAAGATAGAGAAATCTTACCCTTGTTAGAACTACAGCACTAATATCTTTCCCCTTTTGTGCCTATTACATATTTTACATGATGCTGAAAAGGTAACTCATTCTATTAACACCCAACAATCCCTACGGAAAACCCTTTAGATTCTACAGAACAAGACTTTTAAAAAATGAATAAAGAAAAATAAATCAATTTTTGCTGATGGCCTGGTTGTAAAACAAAAGATTCTCAAATGTTGGATAATATTACACTTTATCTAAACTAAACCACTCATAATATAAAACAGATGGTTCTCAAATGTTGGATAATATTACACCATGCACCAAAATCATATTTTCTCAACCACAAAACCAACAAAAGAACATAAATTGCAGGGATTGACAGCAGAAAAACTATAGTATTTTACACTTTTCATAGCTCATTTTTTATGTTTATTGGGACTTAGTTTGCTTAGCTCATTTCCTTATGGTTCGTTGATTTGCCCAAGGGCTTGTGTCATAATCTAACTTGCTAAGGGTGTCTTAAACCTTTTTCATTCTTTACTGATTGGAGGCATGTCAGACGTGTGTCGTGTTGAATATATGTCGGACACTGCACGCCTCTTTGACGAGAAGTGTCAGTGCATCATAGGTTAGAAGGCAGCTTTGAAATCTTATAACTACGCATGGTGAAGTTTCCAGCAGCTTGGTGCTTCATAGCTCTTTCTTCCTCCGGGTGGCTTGCTAGGGAATCCTGCATTATGCAGCGGGGGTGGCCAAAGGTTTTATGCTGATTTTCTTTATCTTTCTACTTTTTCCCTTTAAATATTATTATTTACCTTTTCTTTCCATCCTGCAACAGTTCTCTTAAAGACTTGACAGAAGAAGTTTATATATGGAATTGAAATAATCCAAGATTTTAAACTTTTAAGTATTTCTTAAATTCTACTTGTCCTGGAACTAATAGGTCACTAATTAAACTTCATACTACAGTTTAAATTCAGTTATACATAAGATAGAACAGTGCCAAGGTCTAAACTATGAAGTAATGAATTTAGAAAAGCATAACAAAACAGAGTAAAACTATGAAGTTTCACATAACTCGGAACAAAGGTAAGGTCTAAACTATGAAGGTGTCTAATTTAAAACAGTTCACATAATAATGTAAAACTCTAAAATTTTACATAAATGAAAGCAGTGACAATGTCTAAGCTTTTGACAACTTCTCTTCGCGAGGAAAAATAGCTTATGTTGTTAATTTAATCCTTTTTTATTAGGGTTAGAATAAGATTAATGTTCGAACTTGATGGTTATCTGAAATCAAATTGATTGAATTCAAGCATATAGGAGTGTAGAGTCTATAAATAGATGAACCGAAGCATGTACTTTGTTAATTTTGATTGAATAATTTTTTTCTGTAAGTGTCAATCTTTTCTGTAAAGTTTAATGTGTGATTCCTTTTAAGTGCAGTATAAGTGCGACAACTTAATTTTAGAAGAAGTTTTCTCTTAGTACTAATGCTTGGATTTCTTACTTCGATGAAATATTTCACTGATCTATTTCCATCTACATATTTTGTTATTGCTTGCAAGTGCTTATGGTTTTGTTCAAATTAGACAACTCAGAATCTAATTGTACAGATTTATTTAAAATTGAACACTAATTATGTATGATTTGAATTTCTAACTAAATTCATTTGATCATTGTATTATATTTGGGTTCAGATTTATTGTTGGAATATTTAGTGGCATGTGATAGAAAAATCCCAAGTTCCCTTGTGTGATCTACATGCATCGAATTATCCTAGCTTCATTAGGAAACCCTTACCCCAAATCATCATGCATCAATGGAAAAAAGCATGGCATAGTGGAATCATAAGGAGATATTGGAAGATTTAAAGATCATAGATATTTTCAGATATCATATTTTTATTCAGAAAAATACTTTTATTTCTATATCTTTGTAGTTTAACAAAAAATTTGGCTAAAGAACATAGTGTGAAGCTTTAGTATTCCTCTAAATAATTCAAAAAATCTTAGGTATAACTTCGAGGAAAGCCTACCAAATTAATTCAAAAAAAACCTAACCCTTTTTACATTATATTCTCCTTTGCCATCCTACATCATTACCACTCTCATGCAAGGTGATACTAGGCTAATCCTTGAGCGGAATAAAGGACCAAGTAGAGAGTTTATAATAAAACTTTCTCATCCCTCCTTATCTTTGCTTTTTTGCTAATTTGTGATGCATTGTTTATTTTTCTTTAACTTTTTTAACCTGGCGTCTCTTTTGTAGAAATGTTAGCAGCCAACAAATATTTAGAGAAATCCGTGCAGGGCTGCTAACAATAACCCGGCAAAGAATGGTTAGTGACAAAACCCAATGACTAGAACAATGATGAGAAAGCTGATAGGAAACACTTGTCGTTTTCAAGTATTTCCTATCAATCTTTGGAAAATAGCGAAAATCTTCACAAAAAGTCCGCACTAAAAACCACAAAAACAGTAGCTAACTTGTATGATTTGATGAAGGGAACACGGAAAATAGCAAGATACACTTGATCCTCAATTCGAGAGGAGGATCGATCTCTCCCAAATCTTTAGACGCCGCTAGAGCCCAAAGAAAACCTAAATCTAAAAGATCTCAAATTTCAACCAAATTCAAGATGCCCTAACCCTAGGAAAACAAAGTATTTAATGCATACAAACCCAAAAGGAAATCCCTAAACAATCCCTACATTTAAATTTCCCTCCCAAATCCCTCAAAAATCCTTCCTAAATTGGTCCGTGGAAGTGGGCGGTGCGATCAGTCGTGGAAAAAGGGCGGAGGCGTCTCGCTGCATCGTGCTCGGGCCGGTCCCGCATGGACCGGCTAGACCGGTCCAATGGACCGGTCTAACAATACTCCCCTCCCAAAAATCCACCTTGTCCTCAAGGTGGAGATATGCTCATGTTCCGGCGGAGGTGGCCATCCTTGAGGTGACTGAAAATCCTTACTGTATTTCAGAACCAAGGGCTGCACGGAAAGAGAAACATCCCCTCCCTCCTCCATCCTGGTCACATTCAGCTTGTGTAATCCCACCAGATAGTCTTCCCCCACCTATTGCATATCCCTGACCATGGTCTTAAGTGATGTCATGGCTTTGGGTAGCCCTGCATCTCCCTTTATAACCACCTTTCTCCCATCCACCATTAATTCCATCGTGAGTGCTCCCCAATTGTCCTTGGTTTCCCCCAAGGTTTGCAACCACTTCATCCCCAAGATGACATCAGTGCTTCCTAACTCTAGTGGGAGAATGTCCTCCCTTACTTGAATCCCCTGGATGGTCAACACCACTCCTTTACAGATTCCCTAGCCTTTCTCCATCTTCCCTGTACCCATCATCACCCGATAACAACCGGTGTCCACCAATTTTACTCCCAGTTGGTTGACGACCCGAGTGGAAATGAAATTGTGGGTAGCCCCACTATCAATTAGCACCACCACCTCACGGCCAGCTATCTCTCCTTTCACTTTCATAGTATAACTCGGAGTGAATCCCACTACAGAGTTCAGAGAGACTTCTGCCACATCCAGGTGCAACTTCTCCTCCTCTCCAGATCTGCTCCCACCTCCCTCCTCGTCTTCCTCGTCTTCACAGACAAGGAGAACCTGAAGAGTTCGATCCTTGCACTTATGCCCTGGCATGTACTTCTCATCACATCTGAAGCACAACCCCTTTGTCCTCTTATCCTACATCTCCTTCTCTGTCAACCTCTTGAAATTTTCTCCACTCCCTCCTCCTACTGGCTTCTCTAGGGTGGTCTCATTATTGTTGCCTGATGCATGCCCCTTGGGTGCTAGAAGAGTGGTTGTCGTCCTGTAAGAGCCTCCTGAGCAGTTTCCTCGAACCCCTATTTCTGCTTTCTTCTGATTTTCTACCAACTGCGCCAGCTCCATAACCTTCCCTAGGTTCCTCGACTCCAGCACCCTAACCGTTTTTTGTATATCTGGTTTAAGCCCCTTCATGATGTTCCCTTTCAGGGCTGACTCTGAAATGTGATACAATCTGCTAGCTAAGTACTCAAATCTGTCGCGATAATCTGCCACAGTCCCCTCCTGAGTCAAGGCAAAGAATTGCTCATAGAAGTCTCCTCCCCCATCGGCTCGGAAATGCTCCAATAAGCAATCTTTGAACTCTCTCCAGCTCCGGATAGGCTCCCTCCTGTCTCGCCACTGGTACCATGCCAAGGCTTTTCCTTCCAAACACAATCCCGCCGCTGTCAGCTTCTCTACCTCTGTCAACCCGTTGATAGCAAAGTAACGCTCCACCTTATAGATCCAGCCATGGCCGTCTTCACCCTGAAAGACGGGCATCTTCAGCTTCCTCACTCGTGGGTTTCCCCAATTTCCCCGGTATCCTCCATAACCTCCCATTCCTCGAAGGGGAAGAGTTCCCCAAGTGTCTCGATCAACCCTCCGACGATTATACTCGAATCCCTCTTCATACGCTCCTCTTCTCCCTTCAAAATCATCACCTCGACGCTGAATTCCTTCAAATTCAGCACCTCGACGATGATGTTCCTCCCTTATTCCTTCAAAAACAGCCCCTCGATGCTGAATTCTTTCGAATTCAGCTCCTCGGCGATGACATTCTTCCCTTCCCCCTTCAAAATCAGCACCTTGACGCTGGATTCTTTCAAATTCAACACCTCGGCAATTGAATTCATCCCTCCTTCCGACCAAATCAGCCTCCCGTAGGTCGTATCCCCTACACATCTCTTCTCTAGAAAGCGGTTCTAGAGGGGGCATGTCATTCTCCTCCTCCAGAATCTCCACCTCCGAATTTCTCCTCCCCCGTAACGGGTTCGGGTTTCCTCCCATGCCATGGCCATCGGTGGTCTCTCGTACTTCCGATATCGCCGGATTGGTCTTCATTTCAAGCAATTTCTTCAGCATCTCTTCCATCACGGCAAACTTCCCTTCCATCCTTTCATTATTGGAGGTGATTTGATTTTGAAAATCAAAGAATTTCCCCTCCAAATCTGATTTTAGTTGTCCGATCTCACCTTCGAAGACTTCCACCTTCTTCCCAGCCATCTCTCTTCTCAAAAATCACAAGAAAACTTCCTCCGGAACAATAAAATCCGCTGAAAATACATAAATCCAGCCACCAATCATCCCAAATCGATGCTCTGATACCAATTTGATAGGAAAAACTGGTAGTTTTCAAGTATTTCCTATCAATCTTTGGAAAACAGCGAAAATCTTAACAAAAAGTCCGCACAAAAACCACAAAAACAGTAAATAACTTGTATGATTTGATGAAGGGAACATGGAAAATAGCAAGATACACTTGATCCTCAATTCGAGAGGAGGATCGATCTCCCCCAAATCTCTAGCCGCTAGAGCCCAAAGAAAACATAAATCTAAGAGATCTCAAATTTCAGCCAAATTCAAGATGCCCTAACCCTAAGAAAACAAAGAATTTAATGCATACAAACCCAAAAGGAAATCACTAAACGATCCCTACATTTAAATTTCCCTCCCAAATCCCTCAAAAATCCTTCCTATATTGGTCCATGGAAGTGGGCGGTGCAATCATTCACGGAAAAGGGGCAGAGGCGTCTCGCTGCATCGTGTGCTCGGGCCGGTCCCACATGGACCGGCTAGACCGGTCCAATGGACCGGTCTAACAAAAGTTTCAGAGGAATGCAGTCATGATATTCATAATTTTTTGCTGGTTGTTCTTCCTTCGATGCAAATGAGAGAAAAGCAACCTTATTAATATATCCACATCAATAGGTAAAATGACTAGCTCTAACTTTAAGCGGTTTTAAGAATTTTCCTTCTCAAAAAAAAAAGAGGAATACAAGAACTATATTCTGTAGTTAACTGAGTTATGGACAGATAATCAGAAACGTAAATTATTTGCTTATAATGAGCATTTCTTTTAGCTGACCGTAATCAGCTAACTTCCATGAAATTGGAGATTTTTTAATTTGTTTATTTTTTCACATATATAGAAAAATTATCAAAACGATCATTTTGATGTTGTTATGTCAATAAAGAAAATCTTTTGCTCAATTTTGTTGGCATAAGAAAACATATAAAATAAAAGTTCTCATAGCTTAGAGCAGCTACCATAAGCTAGACAGCTGCATCATGAGAACGCATAACCAACATTCTTAGTATCATTTAAATAACATAAGTGATTAGCTTTTAATGAGCATATTCTGTCACTGGCCATAATATAAAAGTTTTCTCCTAAGAAAATTTATGTATGTTTATTAGTGCAATTTGTTCACAACTCATCAAGTCTTCATGTTCATTAGAGATAATTACTTAATAACTAGAGAAAAAGCTTAAAATATTTTTCCAGATTTAGGTACACTACACTTATTGTACTGTAGACCATAATGGTGAGTTACAATTGACACAATATATTTCTAATTCATTGGACAATTGTCTACCTTTTTGAATCACCACAGCAGATTGATAGATGCATGTAATGAAGTGATAAGGTTCATCTTCTCAATGGACCTTTTATCACCCAGGTATGAGAGTGGTTTTGCAAGATTTGTCAAATTCAGATGCAAAATGTTGTTTATTTGGATGAGTTACTTCATATCTTGTTTCAATCTATTCAAAATATTATTGTTGGACATATTAGAATTATTCTTCTTCCCCTTACTCTTTTGTGGTTTAACTAGTCAGTGAAGAATTGGTCTAAGCATAATAAGGATTGTTACAATATTAACAGAATCATTTTTAGAATTGATGAGCATATCAAATATTCTTATTCTGCGTCACTTAGCACTGAGTTCATCTTCTCTATTTTAGAACATTTAAGACTATCTGTTTTATTTTGATCTTCATTGTCTACATCTTTGGATTGAGTGAGCATGACCTTTCCTGCTTTACAGGTTCCTTCCATCTTTTCCTCTGCCCAAATTTGCTAACGAAATATTTCCTTCAATACATCTGTTCTTTTGTTGGCATCTTTAGGATTTTCATAAGAAAACCTATAAAAATAAAAGTTCTCATAGCTTAGGGCAGCTACCATAAGCTAGACAGCTGCATCATGAGAACGCATAACCAACATTCTTAGTATCATTTAAATAACATAAGTGATTAGCTTTTAATGAGAGGAGGATCTATCTCTACCAAATCTCTAGACGCCGCTAGAGCCCAAAGAAAACCTAAGCCTAAGAGATCTCAAATTTTAGCCAAATTCAAGATGCCCTAATCCTATGAAAAACAAATTATTTAATGCATACAATTCAAAGAAAATCTCTAAACAATCCCTGCATTCAATTTCCCTCCTAAACGCCACCAAAAATCCTTCCTAAATTACTCCTTGAAGACTGCACGGTCGGCTCCTGCGTAAAGGATGCAGAGAATTCCGCCCCTTTTCGCGTGAACCGGACCACAGGGGACCGGCTGGACCAGTCTAATAATATGAACAGTAGGACTCCTTCCAATCCCCTCACGCTTCCCCACATACCCTCTACCCGACTCCTTCCTAGGAATAGCTCCCCTATGGAAGGCATTTTTCATGTTCCCACCAAAATCTCCACCTCTTGATCTTCCTTTTGCCTGATTGGTTTTGGATTTTCCCCACTTCTGTGGTTGTCGGTGCCTTCCTTCACCTCTGACGGCAATATTTTGGTTTAGCCCTCGAGCATTTTCTTCAACATTTTCTCCAGGATGAAAAATGTCGAATCAAACTTATCATGGATGGCCAAATCATCTTTTTTTAAAATCTGAAAATTGAGTTTGGATATATGAAATTTCAAATTTCATTTCTCCAATCTCCACTTCGAGGCATTTATCTAACGCATCCATTTTCTTGGCTTCCATTGACGCTCGAATTTTTGTAGAAATAAAAATCTGAACTTCAACCTTCAAAAACAGCAACTTTCTTCATCGAAATTCCAAGAACAACGGCTGGAATTCACCATATCAGCCCACAAAAGTCCAAAAAACAGCTCTTATACCAATTTGATAGGAAACACTCAACCCCAACAGTGAAAACTGCTGCTTCCAAAGAAAAATAACAGTAACAGAGCAGAAAAGTCAAGAAAAATAGTAGAAATAGTAAAACAATTTGAGAGAAAACACTTGGAATTCTATTAGACTAGTCCACTGGACCGGTCCAGCCGGTCCGCACGGGACCGGCAAAGTCGCGTAATACGCGAAATCTCAGCTGGAGGCGGAGATCGAGCGGGCCGTTCGCTCAAGAAGAGCATTTTAGGAAGCGTTTTTGACGGTTTTGAGAGGGAAATTTGAATGTAGGGACTGTTTAGGGATTTCCTTTTGATTTGTATGCATTAAATAGTAGATTTTCCTAGGGTTTGAGCATCTTGAATTTGGCTGAAATTTGAGATCTCTTAGATTTAGGTTTTCTTTGGGCTCTAACGGTGTCTAGAGATTTGGGAGATATCGATCCTCCTCTCGAATTGAGGATCAATTGTATCTT